>NC_088835.1:7187214-7487214 GCF_904066995.2 Poecilia reticulata
TTAGAAGAGGTCCAAACATATCTTCACAAAGTCCCTTGTGGATGCTATTGATTGTTCTGAAATGATTGTATAATAGTCCTGAAAAAAAGCTTCCAACGATCCACCTTCTTATTTTCATACAATTGATGATTTATTCAAGTGTAGATGGAGTGCCTGACCAGTCAAAAAATGATGTTGCAGAGGTTGAATTGTGTCCTTGTTAAATGTCCAAAAAAAGATGTAAAACCAAAGAGTCTGATTGAGTCCCAGTTGTTGTCGTCTATTGAAGAGATGTTGGTGATATGTTTTATCTTGTTCCAGAAAAGGGTGCAGCCGGGACAGTGGAGGAACAGGTGCTCTAGTGTCTCGGGGTCTGAAAGACAAATTGTACAGTTTCTGCCTTACTTCTCCTTGTTTATATGGTGCAGGATGACGCCCATAAAAATCCTTCTGTGCCTTAACAGAAAATCTCTGTTGCTGGCTTGTTGATGATTGAATTTGAACTGTATGTTTGACCAAATATTGTAAACCGGTATACTGGTAAATATTTTAGCCCATTGCTTGTGAGCTGTGGGTTCTTTGCTGATGTGTGAAATAAGAATGCAATACCATTTTTTTGTTGTAACTGAACTAATATTTGTTTCCTGATCACCGACTAATAGAAGGAAAGTCGGGGCGTCATCCTGCACCTCCTGATGTCGTCCTCTCCTGGAAATGATCGAGGAGCAGTGAAGAGGCAAAGCGGCCTGGACTATGACATTCTTTTATAGGGTGTTCTAGAAGTTCTGAAATGATTGAATATTTTATTAATATCCACAGATCCTCGATCATTCAGAACCTGCCCAAAGGTGTGAATGCCGGCTCTCCTCCAGGATGGGAGATCTAGCATCCTGCCCTCACAGACCACCTCAGGGTTGTTGAAAATCGGCAGCTAGAAACAAGACCTGTACTTGACATGCTTGACTAGTTGAAACCTAATTTTGTTCCAGGCTTCGAGACATTCTGTGAATAATTCATCAGATTGTGTTTGTTTTAGACCGGAAATTGAACACAGATTAAAAATGTTTTTTGTACCAAATGAGTTAAAACAAGATAGAAAATAATCATGCCAGATGTGCTTGATGGGAGAAGTTAAAAACCTAGTGATAAGTTTTATTCTTATTGCCTGTTTTTTGGATTGAATGTCAACTATTTTGAGTCCTCCCTCTTTAGACGGAGTGATCATTGTTTTATTGCCGACTATATTGCTTTTGCTTTTCCAGATGAAAAATGAGATTTGACTATTGAATCTGTTGAGTACTTGTTTTGGGATATCGTAAACACTGAGTGGATAAATGATTTTAGAAATGATTAAACTATTTATTATAACTACTTTTCCTTTGATGGTTAATTTTCTTTGATTCCAGAGATTGAGCTATTTTTGAACTTTGTTTATGATGTTTTTCCAGGGCTCTTCTCTCGCCGCTCCCCGCTGCTTACCAAGGAACACGCCCAGGACCTTGACTGTGTCCTCCACCTCCCTGAACTCCCACCTTCCAGGTGTCCGAGCCGCCCCGCCACAATACATGATTTCAGATTTGGTTGTGTTAATTTTTGCTCCTGAGGCTGAACTGTAAGTATGTAGATGTTTGATAACCAATTCTAAACTGTTTTCATCTTTGATTGTTATTGAAGTGTCGTCTGCAAACTGAAATATTTTACTGTCATTGCCCTGCGGTGATTTTACTCCTTGAATATTTTTGTCCTGATTGATCAGGATGGCGAGGGGCTCAGCCACCAGGCTGTAGAGCAGGGAGGACAGAGGACACCCCTGCCTGACTGACCTATGTAGTTGGAAAAAATCTGTGAAATGACCATTGCATTTGACCTTCCTTTCTGCTTTTGGATATAATAACTGTAACCTGCTGATAAATGACTGACCAAAACCGAATTTGTTTAAAACTGCCCATAAGAAGTTGTGTTCTACCCTATTGAATGCTTTACTGAAATCTATATTGAGAAATATGCCTTGTGAACTAACCATGGATTGAATAGTATGATTTATTGATAGTACTGTATCTGAAATGTTTCTTTGAGGAATACCGTAAGCTTGAGATGAACTGATTAAAGTACCTATTACTGATTTTAACCTGTTTACTAGTGTTTTGGAATATATTTTGTAATCTGTATTTAATAAACTGATGGGTCTGTAGTTTTCTAAGTTGTTCCGGTCTCCTTTGTTTTTGTAAAGAATGTGTTAGGTTTGAGTTGGGTTCTGTTATGTTTTTTGTTCTGTTTCTTCGTCTTTTCTCCATCCTTCTACTCTGTCCTGGTTTGCTGGGAAACTAGATCCCACCATGACAGAACACTCAGCCCAACAGTCTACCCCAGCAGATGCAATAAGAAAAGCTTTATCGGAACAACACGCTCTTATACAATCACACGATTCAGCCTTTAGAGAGTTGGGAAATAGACAAGCCGAAACAAACCGTCGGTTAACTGAGTTGTCTAACTTTTTGCAAGGTTCAGTTCAACAGGCACGTCCTCCTCCAGCCTCAGCTGCTGCTCCAGACTCACCAGTCTGCCCTGCGTTTTCGGAGATTCGACCGCCAGCCCCTGAAAAGTTCACAGGTGATGTTCACAAATGCAGGGGATTCATCTTACAATGTTCCATTATATTCAATTACTGCCCTCAGAATTTCCCTCATGACAATGCTAAAATAGCTTATGTACTGTCTCTGCTGTCGGGTCGAGCTCTGGCCTGGGCAGAGGCGAGGTTTCCCTCTCCCATTGATTTTGGTTGCACCTTCTCTGAATTCATTACAGAATTAAAACAGGTGTTCAGCTTCCCGTGAACTATGGTACCTAAAGCAGGGACAGAGAACTGTGTCTGATTTTGCCATAGATTTTAGAATAAAAGCTGCGGCCTCTAAATGGGATTCAGCTGCACTAAAGAGTGCCTATTTCCATGCACTGAGTGAACAGATTAAGGATGAGCTAGCGACTCTGGATGAACCTGAGACTCTAGTAGAGTTTATAAGTCTGACCATAAAACTGGATAATAGAATCCGGTCTCGAACCAAGGAAAGAAACCGCTGTTTTCCTTCCGCCAGAGCCCCGCTATAGGCAATTCGTACTAGCCTCCAGGAGGCACCGAATCCCTCAGAAACCTCCGAACCAGAACCCATGCAGCTGGGTAACACCCGCCTAACACCGGAGGAGAGGCAAAAGAGGCTAGTCTCCCGGTTATGCTTGTACTGTGGGGGTCCCAACCATTTCATTGCTAACTGCCCGATACGTTTAAACCAGCAGGCCCGGCGGTAACGACGAGGAGGCTGCCGGAGCAACCCACTGTGAAAAAATCTCGTCTCCTCATCCCTGCTACACTTTTTCATTGCCATCAATCCCTTCCTCTGTCTGTTTTTGTTGACTCAGGCTGTGGACAAAATCTAATTGATTCTTCCCTTGTAGAACAGCTAGGAATCACTACTGAACCTCTTCCAGTTCCACTTCGTGTTTCAGCCTTAAATGGAGAGGTTCTGCCCCAGATAACCCAGAGGACTTAGGCTGTCTGTCTTGTGATTTCTGGTAATCATTCAGAGCTAATTTCCTTTTTTGTCTTCCCCGCAGTCAGCTCCTCCGTCATCCTGGGGTACGAGTGGTTACTCGCACATAACCCACAGATAAATTGGAGAAGGGCCACTATTGATTCATGGTCCAGTGAATGCCATGCAACCTGTCTCCACTCTTCCATTTCCCCGACTTCTGCGACGGCAGAACTGTATGAGGCTGATCCCCCTGAACTCCCATCAGTTCCCCTCGAATACAAAGATTTGGCTGGGGTGTTCAGTAAGAGCAAAGCACTCTCTTTACCACCACATCGTCCCTACGATTGTGCAATTGGCCTGCTGCCCGGAGCTCCATTACCTAACAGCCGACTTTGTAATATCTCCCGTCCAGAGCGTCAGACAATGGAGAGATACATTAATGACTCATTAGCGGCAGGCATTATACGCACTTCATCGTCGCCCCTTGGGGCGGGGTTTTTCTTCGTTGGCAAGAAAGACGGGTCCCTGAGACCCTGTATTGATTACAGGGGGTTGAACCAGATCACCATCAAAAATAAATATCCTTTACCCCTTCTTTCCTCAGCTTTTGACCCCGTCCAAGAAGCCACAATTTTTTCCAAACTTGATCTCCGCAATGCCTACCATGTCCTTCGCATACGCGAAGGAGATGAGTGGAAGACGGCATTCAAAACACCTATGGGACATTATGAATATTTAGTTATGCCGTTTGGGCTATCTAATGCACCTGCCTTTTTCCAAGCCCTAGTAAACGACGTTCTCAGAGACTTCATTAATGTGTTTGTTTTCAAGTCTTCCCATCAGCCACCTGCAGGATTACTCCAGCCATTGCCCATCCCCAAGAGATCCTGGTCTCATATCGCTATAGACTTTGTCACTGGACTATCCCCATCTAAGGGTATGACCACCATTTTCACCATCATTGACCGCTTTTCCAAATCTTGCCATTTTGTCCCCCTCCACAAACTTCCCACTGCCTCTCAAACTGCCATGCTACTCATTAAACATGTTCTTAAGTTGCACGGCATCCCTCAGGAGATTCTATCCGATCGAGGTCCCCAGTTTATCTCCCAGGTTTGGCGACAGTTTTGTTCCGCCCTAGAGGCGAAGGTGTCATTAACCTCAGGTTACCATCCTCAGACCAACGGCCAAACGGAGAAGTTAAATCAGGAGCTGGAGACGATGCTGCGTTGCCTAACCGCACCTAACCCTGAAGACTGGGCTCAATACCTACCGTGGGTAGAATACGCTCAAAATAGTCCTATCTCCACAGCTACAGGCTTTTCCCAGTTCCAGATCTCCCTCGGCTACCAGCCCCCACTCCTGCCCTCCGATGAAAAGGACATAGCAGTCACTTCAGTACAGCATCACATCCGCCGCTGCAAAAGGATCTGGTCAGAAACTATCACTGCACTTAATAACACAGCCGCACAAAACAAGAGACAAGCTGACCGCAGAAGGACCTCTGCGCCCGCCTATTCGGTCGGTCAGAAGGTGTGGCTGTCTACCCGAGACATACCCCTTAAGTCCATGGCCAAGAAATTGTCCCCCAGGTTCATTGGTCCATTTGAGATACTGTCAGTTATCAGTCCAGCAGCGGTACGCCTTCATCTTCCTCCTTCCCTGCGTGTTCATGCCACTTTTCATGTCTCCCAGATAAAACCCGTCCTGTCCAGTGACCTTTGCCCTCCAGCCGAACCCCCTCCTCCCGCCCGAATTATTGACGGCCACCCTGCGCACTCCTTCCACCGGATCGTGGCTTCCCGCTGGCGTGGTCGCGGTTACCATTACCTCGTTGACTGGGAGGGCTACGGCCCGGAGGAACGCTCCTTTGCATTTATTTATTTCTATTTGATCTAGTTGCTTTTTTTATAATTAAATAATCTGTTATATCTCTGCTCTGGTTATTTTCTAAATTATCCAGTTCACTGTTTAATTTTTTCCTTAACATGCATTCATAATGAAGCTCCCTGTTTTTTCTGCTTACTATATTTTATGGAAAGGTTTTTGATTCTTTGTTTGGCCTGATCCCACCACCCTAGCAGGTTGTCAGTGTGATCCATCTCCCCACTCATGGTCTGCAGCAGGATGCCGATCTCACCTCTGTAAGCCTCATCCTGAAGAAGAGCAGCATTCAGACACCAGAGACCCCCATTTCTGATGCCTCGCCCCATCTCAACCTGCAGGAAGGAGTGGTCGCTCTAGACGTTGTCCCAGATGAGACAGGATGACACTTCGGGGACAAGAGAAGATGAGATCAGGCACAAGTCGAGTCGTGATTGTTTCAGTTTTCCTAAAACGACCTGTTTTCTGGTGAATTTCTTTTGACCTGGGTGAAAAAGTCTCCAAATATCTATTAAACTATTTTGTGTGATGACATCAAAGAGTGGGTTCTTACTATAATCCTCAGAAAATGTGCAGTTGTTTGAAATGTCAGATTTTGTGAGTGTTATATTGAAGTCTCCCAATATGATGCAATTATTGACTAACCATTTTCTCAAACCTAGAAAAAACTTTTTCCTGTGTGCATCTATGTTTGGTGCATGAATGTTGAATTTACCTGCATGATATGTTATTGTAAAAGACATCTATTATAATGAATTTGCCCTGTTGATCCTTGTGAACTAAATGACAATTATTAAACAGACCCTCCCAGATGAAAATAGCAACCCCACCCGCTTGAGTACCGGATACAGATGAAAACATTTTCCCCTTCCATTTACATGACATTTCTTTTTCTTTTAAAATATCCCACTTTGTTTCTTGCAGACATAAAACATCAAAATATGATTGAAAAATGACAGCGTTTATCTTTTCGTCCCTGCGGAGCCCAAGGGCATTAAGCGAGAGAAGCAGCATGAGTGTTAAATAGAAAAATGTTGCCTTAATCATTTTTTGGGTTTTCTTTTGGGTTGTCAGTCTTTTCCTTGTCTATATTATTTTTGCAAGATCAAGATCAGGGTCCAACTCCATGTCGTCCGCTATTCTAAGCCTCTGCGGTAAAGCGCTTACCGGGGTTTGGAAAGACAGCAGGTGAGCTGGCGATAGAAGTTGCGAGTTTCCTTCGGCCACAGGGAGGGGAGGAGCAGCAACTTCTTCCCGCTCCTCCTCAACCGCGTTTTTACCGGCTTTGGATGCTTCGTCCGCTCAGCACTTAGCATACACTCGCTTAGCTCTTCTTCACCTCTCTCCACCTGCTCGTTCTCTTCCATTTCCCCCTCCATCTCTTCCTCTAAACCAGGGGTGTCCAAAGTCGGTTTAAATTCCCGGCGTCCTGCCTGTTTTAGTTCTCTCCCCAGTGGTTCTAACCAGAGGTGGGGACTCGAGTCACATGACTTGGACTCGAGTCAGACTCGAGTCGTTAAAATCACGACTTGAGACTTGACTTGAAAAAATGCTCAAAGACTCGGACTTGACTTTGACTTTCATGCCATTGACTTGGGACTTGACTCGACTTGAAGCTGTTTACTTGAAAAGACTTGACATTTTTTACTCAAAGTCTTAAAATTTAAAACACATTATTTATAAAGTGGCGTCATTAATTAATTTCACTCATTCCGTATCAATATGAGACTGTCCCTCTGTTGTTCCTCTCTCCTTATGTATGTATGTGTGCGTAGCTGCAGCACAACCAATCAAATTAACAGGATTTGGACATTTAAAAAAACGCGGCGACGCTACAGAGCTCAGGGAACGAAAGCCGAAATAACCGCTTTGACTTAATGCACTGACCGGTGACCAGCCGCGTATTTCCAACACCGGCGTGACTGTCACATGTCGCACAGAACCCATTCCCAAGTAGTATAGCCTTGCTGGAAAACAAATTTAAAAAAAAAATCCATTTTTTTTTGGCCATCTTTCAAAAATTTCTGTAAAAATAAAAATTTTACAATCTTACTGACCCTGAATACAACACTAAGTGGGATAGTTATCTGAGTAAGACATAAAATAATGAGCTCATTATTGTGTATTTAGTGATTCTGACCAGCTTGATTCACACATGTTTTTATCAATATTGAGATGTGAAATTGGCTGTAGATTTAACCCACTTCGCCTGACAGATATTCATTTTACCATCACATCCAAATTCAAAACCACTCCACTTCATTTGCAATGATTTAGATTTTTTCATGTGGTTTATTTGTTAAAACAGACCAAATACAGTGTCTGTCCCAAATAAATTTTGTGTTTAGAATATCTGGCCCATATTTACAGAGGACTGAAACTAGCCAGTTGAAGTGGCTCGGGGTTCTGGTCAGGATACCTCCTGGACGCCTCCCTGATGAGGTGTTCCGGGCACGTCCCACCGGGAGGAGGCCTCGGGGAAGACCCAGGACACGCTGGAGGGATTACGTCTCTCGGCTGGCCTGGGAACGCCTTGGGATTCCCCCGGAGGAGCTGGAAGAAGTGGCTGTGGAGAGGGAAGTCTGGGCCTCCCTTCTGAAGCAGCTGCCCCCGCGACCCGACCCCGGATAAGCGGAAGAAAATGGATGGATGGATGGATGGATGAAACTAACATACTTAGGCATAAAAGCAGAAAAATAAATGCACCAGACCTTCCTGAGTTTACTTGTGATAACTTCATATATACTCATTTCATTTTTTGAAAACTTTTTTTTATTGAATATCAAGTTTAACAGAACTGCGCAATAAAGAGGTCCAATTTAAAAATGTTTTTTATACTGTATTCAGCTGCACATGTTCTATCATTTGAGATAAATGCAGATTTTAAAAAGAACAAATGGTCCATTATTTGAATTTTATGTATAATTGCAAATTATACATAAAAAAAAATAAAAACGACTCAAAATGACTTGAAATTAAAGGTTCCTTACTTGAGACTTGACTCGACTTTTGCCTGTCTTGACTTGAGGACAGAGACTTGAGACTTACTTTAGATTTGCAACACAGTGACTTGGTCACACCTCTGGTTCTAACAACCCCCTCAGCAAGTCAATGTTCTGCTTAGGCCTTCTAATGAGCCATCATTTGATGCAGGTGTGTAAAACCAGGGAGAGAACTACAACATGCAGGATGCTGGCCCTCGAGGACCGACTTTGGACACCCCTGCTCTAAACCCACTGTTAGACCCTGATCTTGATCATCGGATCCACTTAAATTACAAATACATTTATTTATTTGATTATGGCAGATTTGACATTATTTTCCCCGTTTTTCTTTTTAGCATTCTCTCGCATAATGCCCCTGGACTCCGCAGGAGTCAAGGGCGTAGGAACGAAACTGTCTTTGGGGGGGACGCATATCGGAAACCTGACAGATCAGTAAATAGCTTGAGCAGAAATGTCATAAACTATTGTGCCATCAACACGTCAGTAATGCGTTACTCTAATCTGACCCTTGTTTCAGTAACAAGTATTCTAACATGTTACTATTTACGATCCAATAATCAGATTAAAGTTATGCATAGTATAATGACCGTCATTCCAGGATGAACACTCACTTTAGAATTTGCCTCACAACTAGCAAGCTAAATACTCTGGTAGCACAGACAGGCTACGAGAGTAGCTGATATATTTTATTGGTCAAAAGACATTTGATTATTGATCAAAATACATTGATATAAATTGACTGGCAATTGAACAGGTTCTACCTCTTTCTAAAACCAAAGTAGAAAACAGCTCATAAAGTAGGACTTGACAGTTTTAAACTCAATACATCAGTTTGACCAACAAAAATAAAATCTAAAAAACAAGTTTTGTTCTTCTTGAACAACTCTCTACATCAGTGCAACAGTTTGATCTACAAAATAAATAAAAATGATGCTTTTCACATCTAACGGACACCTTGGCTCCTCACTGTTAACTCAGTCTCACTTTCCAGCCCTGCATTCAGTAACTTACCAAAGGTTTTCTTTTCCTGTCATTTTCAGCTGCAAACATTTAACTAAAATATCTACGGATATGTGTTTCTGTCTCTGCCTCCCTGCAGCCTGATGTTCCTGCATGGAATCATGGTTTTACAACAGACACTACAGTAATTGTACAGTGTCAGAATGTGAATTAACTAAATATAAAAAGCATGTTTTTATCATACAGAATGAGAATTTAAACAACTTAATTTTCAGATGTAGCCTATATATTATACATCTCAACTATTTACTGTGTAGCAAAATTTTTCACAAATTTATTTTTAGACCTCTCCTCAAGCACTTTTCTTATTGTCTCCTGTTATTAATATAATTTTTTAATGTAATTAATATAATTAATTAATATAGATTTTATCTTCACACCCTGGAACTCCACCTGGCTCTCCTAAGTCTTCCCTGAACTGCTCCTTTCATAATAAAATAGTTTAGTTTATTTAAAAATTAAAAACAGTTAATACATATTTCAATAAACTAAATGAAGACCTCACCAGAGCTTCTTCACCTTTCTTCAAAATCATTCTAGCACTGCTGTTCTCCTAAATATCTAAATAATATAATATAATATAATATAATATAAATGTTAAGTGGTCGAGTATGATCAGGTGTTGCTCACTTTATATAATAAAAAGGCTAATTTTTCTGCAGTTTCAGTCTCATTCTAAATCATTATGACTAGAGTAGCTAACTTTTAAACAAAGTTAGCAGTAACATTTTGGACATGTGACTATTCCAGAATTAAAACAGTTTAACCAAAAATATTTAGTTCTATATATCAAAGAAAACTGACAACAAGATGTTATAAACGAGCGATATTCATGGCAACATTCCTGACAGATCGTTTACCTCATTCAAACGGAGTTTCTCTGACTCTGTCTGCTGCTGCCTTTATTCTGAGCCGTTTAGAAGGGGGAGGAAGCGCTCTGCTGAATACCCTGTTATGCGCCTTCAAAATAAAAGCATGCGAGTGGAAAATTTTAAAATTCTTTGCAACTACAGTGAAATTATTGGGGGGTACGAATGTGGCTCTCTCCAATGTCCCCCCCGAATCCCCCGCTTCTTACGCCTATGCCAGGAGTGACAACAAAAATCTGGACAGTCTCTGACGATGTGGCCTGGTTGTAAACAAATCCTACATACTTCAACCTGTCTATCATGAATTACCCTGAAATATTCCGGACCGAGAGCTGTGTTAAATCTAACAGAATAAGGCAGAGACTGTACAGTTTCAGTAAATTTGACTTTTACAAACCTTGTTCCATCCCTGCCAGCATGCATAGGTGGGCCCCATGTGGGGAAAAGGAGGGCAGACCAGATAGGTCCCATATGGGTTTGTCCACGGGTTCCACGATGACCCCACATGGGTCATCCCCATATGGGACCCATATATCAGCCCTCCTTTTCCCCACATGGGGCCCACCTAGGCATGCTTGCTGGGATCAGCGATCTTGGTTCCCGGCCCCGACGCTTGATTTCTGATATGGCTTTGACTCCCCAAGTATGTAGCTTGCTTAATATTTCCTCATCCGTGATGTCGGCAGGCAACATCAAGAAGGAAACCACCAGTTCATCGTTTATAAGTTCTTTGGCATGTATTGTGGATGATCCAATCTTGAAACCGTCTAAAAGTCTTTTTTGCTTTATCATTGCTGAGTGTGATTTAAAATTTCCTATCCGTTAATAATCGACAGGCCAGCAAACCTCCACACAGAAAACGTATGTTTTTCATTAAGTCTAGCACCGAAATCTTCTCCTCTCCAACAACTTCAATCTGGATCGTATTTTCCTTTTCAAATACTCCTGTCATTTTCACTTGTTCCATGCTCGTGTCCGTGTTCCTTTCCAAATTATTCAAAACCGAGGGATCCGTCCGTTTGTCTTTTAAAAACTCCATTGCAAAGAAAGAGAACCCCACCCCAACAGCAGAAAACTGTGGGGAGGTAAATCCACAAAATAAAAAACCCCAAAAAAGGTCCAAAATCCAAAGAGGAGAATCGAAAAAACAGGGCTGAAAAAATGGTACTCCTACCGCGGTGCGGACCAAACAGCTGACTGACGCAGAGTGGCGTTCTCAAGGTAGTGTGGCCGTAAGCCGCAAAGTAGAGTCAGCTGCAGCTTTTTGTACATCAGCGCAGCCAGCTGGTGCTTGCTTTCTGTTTGACCCGACTAAATCTTTGTAGGGTTCGCTGTGCTTCTTTGTAGGATCAAAACATGGAGGGACACGTAGCTGAAAGGAAGCAGCAGCACCCTCTGCTGCACAAATAGGCTTACAGCAAAGTAGTTGTTGGTTGCTGCAACCTGTCTACAGTTCTAGTAATTAGCTCTTTTGCACAGTTCACATTTTCATGACATCAGAAAAAGTTACATATGAAGATGAATACATCTGGGCAACAAAAGATGCTGCACAATTTCCCAGCTCAATGTAATTTTCTGATTGTGGAGCTGCAACCATAACATTGGGTGTATCCAAATGATCAGTATGAGTTTGTTCTCCACTGTCTGTCTGTCCATCTGATAAGCAGTGTATTTCTCGGAGGTGCCATATGAGATTTTTCACCTCTTTGAAACCAGTTTGTCTACATTTTGGACAACAATACATTTTATTTACAAGCTTTAAGTTGTGCCATCAGTTCAATCACCTTTGTTTTTCTTTGTGTGAAGAATGGAAGATCATCGATGTACTCAAAAAACGTAAAGACAGGTCCGAGTTGGGGTGGACAAGACAAGTTACACATGCAGTACAGCTTAGAAAGCACAGTACATGTGAGCCCATCGTCTAGGGCAAGGGTGCCCTAAGTCGGTACTCAAGGGTCGGCATCCCGTTTGTTTTAGTTCTCTCCCTGGTTTAACACACCTGGTTCAAATGATGGCTCATTAAAGGCCTAAGAAGAACATTGACATACTGAACAGGTTGTTACTACCACCAGGGAGAGAACTAAAACATGCAGGAAGACAGGCCTCGAGGACCGACTTTGGGCTCCCCTAGACTTGAGGGGGATGGTGACTTTGTCATTCTTCGCAATGATGACATATTGCTACTACAGGGGAGCCAATGTAACTCTTAAATATATATTTTTTCTTCCAGATGTAAAATGTAAAACTAAGCTGGTAGGTGACAGGTCACCTACCAGGAGAGTATTCACGTAATTTCTGTGTTTTTTATTATTTGGTGTGTATGTGTCCTTGTATTAGTTTTATTCTGAATTGGATGTAATTATGCTTTTGCTGTGTTATAATAAATTAAATTGGTGTTCTCCTAATTCCCCATTCTAGTATGACCAGCAGAGTGCAGCTGAAGCAGGACAGGCTGTAGGTCTTACTGATTCCTACAGCTGCTAGAGAGGATCAGAGCATAAGGATGAAGAGACCAGCAAGAGTTGAGTCAGAGAAGGTCAGGCAGGGAAGTAAGTGTTGCTTTTAGGGGCCAGGTGTGTTTGGCTAAATATATTTCTCCAAGTCAGTTTATTTATTGGTTTTAAAACTAATGCATGCTTATGTGTTGATAATGGTACATTGTAATAAAAAATTTTAAAAAATCACCAACATCCTGGTAGAAGTAATAAACAAGTTTATATCAGAGATTTTTTTTTTTTTTTTTTTGCATCTGGAACACATTAAAAGCGAATTACCAAATTTGCTTTAATCCCTGTTATGTTAACGTTCAGTTATTTCTCCCTTTTTCATCCTCACTGCAACTGGAGCTGGACTTGAGTTCTGTTTGGCTTTAGTGGCTTTGTGGATAGAGACATCGGCTGAGCTAAAGCAGCTAACAACGCAACATTTTCCCTCTCCTATCATAAACTTTGCTTTTCTTTAACATGGATCCTCAGTGTGACGGGAGAAATCCTCTGCATTGACGGAACCACGGCATCTTGCTGGCAGAAGTACTGGGAGCATCCGCCTCCATCTGCACAAACCCCTGATCTAGCTCCTACCAGCACGCCACTGAAACACTGAGAAGGCGGCTGAAAACTACAGGGAAACCATAATGCTGAAGGTGAAGCTCCATCACAGAGTGTTGACAGAAGAACCAATGCCAGCAGCTCCGACTCTTCCAGGATCGGTGCCAGCTCCAGACCGACATCGGGTTCAATACCGGAGCTTCCACACGTAGCTGGGAAAAGGCATGGCCAGAAGAGAGGTGAGTCTTTTCTTTCACAAGTAAGCCTGCCAATATAAGCAATAAATCAATTAATCACATCATGACTTAAAATGAGCTCGATCATTTCCATTTGGACAGTCATTTAACAGATCCTCCACTTTAATATTTTTGAAGAGCTGGCATTTTAAGAAATGCTACCAACTTTTGACACTGTTTGCACTCCCTGCTACTTTTGCCTGTTTTCCCTGTCCAAGTTGATTTTTTTTTTATTTATTGTATATATATATATATATATATATATATATATATATATATATATATATATATATATATATATATATATATATATAGGGACAAGCCCCTACATGGGATGTACCACCGACAAATAACTGAAGTGGCTGATGTCAGGAAAACCTACCAATGGCTGGAGAAAGCTGGACTCAAGGACAGCACAGAGGCTCTCATCCTGGCTGCCCAGGAACAGGCCCTAAACACCAGAGCAATAGAGGCTCAGATCTACCACACCAGACAAGACCCAAGGTGTAGGTTGTGCAAGGAGGCCCCTGAGACAGTCCAGCACATAATAGCAGGGTGCAAGATGCTGGCAGGGAAAGCGTACATGGAAAGACATAACCAAGTGGCGGGCATAGTGTACAGGGACATTTGTGCAGAATATGGACTGGAAGCCCCGAGATCAAAGTGGGGAACACCCCCAAAAGTGGTGGAGAATGACCGAGCTAAGATCCTGTGGGACTTCCAGATCCAGACAGACAAGATGGTAATGGCGAACCAACCGGACATTGTGGTGGTGGATAAAGAACAGAGGAAAGCTGTGGTGGTGGATGTAGCAATACCAAGTGACTACAACATCAGGAAAAAGGAGCATGAGAAATTGGAGAAATATCAGGGCCTCAGGGAGGAACTGGAAAAGACCTGGAAGGTGAAGACCACGGTGGTGCCTGTGGTCATCGGGGCCCTCGGGGCAGTCACCCCCAAACTGGAGCAGTGGCTCAAACAGATCCCAGGAACAACATCAGACATCTCAGTCCAGAAATATGCAGTTCTAGGCACAGCCAAGATACTGCGCAGAACCCTCAAGCTCATGGCCTCTGGTAGAGGACCCGAGCTCAGAGGATGAAACAGACCACCCGCGGAGGGTGAGAAGGGAATTTTATATATATATATATATATATATATATATATATATATATATATATATATATAGTTGTTTGTCCTGTGTGTCTCTGTGTTGCCCTGCGACAGTGCCCTTTTGGTCAAATTTTTCTTTTGTATTATTATTTCCTAAGTCCTCTTCTGACACATAATAACATGTACTAAAATTATTTTGTATTTTGTTGGGGTTTTTTGTACAATATAATAAGCCCTCCGGTCACCTTTTTCCCTTTACCTTTTGCCTGTGACGCATGATGCAATTGCCTCTCACAGTGAGACAAGGCGGCTAACTGCGGAGCTCAACGTAGCGAACGTTCCAGATTACAGAACAGTTTTTGGTGGAAAAAAAAAAAAAGTTTTTGGTGAATAAAGTGGAGTAGACTTGCTACATGTCAGATGACGGAAAACATTGAAGTATCGTTTCTGCTTCAGCTCAGAGTCGCAGTTTAAGCAGAGAGGTAATGAAATACAACAGACACTGACAGGCCTCTGCGTCTGCCTTTCTCTGAAGAACTACTGAGCGGGAGGAGACAGCCAGGTGAGGAAAAACTGTTCTTATCTATCGACTCAGTATTTTTATCATTCAGACATTAGGCTGTTGTTGATGTGCTATTAGCTAGCTGCTAGCTAACGACTTTGCTAGCAAAGCAAGATAACTGAAAAGCTTCTTGCCCGTTTCTTCAATGATGGCAGTCATTCTTCAGTATCGCTTATGCAATAGGGGCACATCGCCTGTCCAAAACCGATCATCTCTATAATGGATACATGTCTTCTAATTTCCTTTGCTGCATAACGTACATCGCATTTATTCCAGCGTTAGGTAAATGTATCTTGAAGGAGAATAACACTTAAATAAAAGAGCAACAAGGATATTCATTTAGAATTAAAAATAACTCACCTTGAATTACCATGATAGATATAATGAATGTAATAAAAGTGTGTCATTAATGAAGGAGATAAAATTCAATCCAGACTATAAGTAAGTTTAGGGTCTGGTTCGTAGAGTATGAAGTAAAATCTTTTCCCCAATTATTCAATGAAAAAAAAACTAACCTCAGTTAAGTAAAATAAAATTGGAATCAAAACTTTTGGAATTAATGATTCTTTTTTTAAACAAAAAGTTTAGTTTAAAAAACTTTTTTTAAATTAAATAATTCATTTTTGTCTCCTGAACTTGAAAAGTTATTTGCCAAACAAACTTTTATTTGCATACATCCGAAATCTTTTGTTGTGATTTTAGGTCCTGCCCACGATATCATGTGAGAATCACAAGCAAAACTTTGAATCTCAAATAAAAACTTAGAATAGCAAGAAAAGATGACATGAGCAAATAAGTTTGTTTTGCAAATAATTGTTTTCACTTCATGAGACAAAAATGTGTGATTTTAATTTTAAAAAGTTTTTTAAGCAAAACTCAGTAGACTTTTCTCATGGTGACATGCATTAACAATTAAATTTTTTCTTTTGTATTTTTCTTTTTTCTGCAGTTCCACATTAAAGTTTGATGCAGCTCTGCTTTCCTGAATGGACCATCTTCATGCCCACTGCAAATGTAGCAAACAGGCAGCTCTTTTTTATAGATTACAGTTCACTAAAAGGTTGCATTGTGCCCTTGTTTATATTTTTAATAGTGTAATTCTGTAAAGACAAAATATGTCTGGTGGTCTAGCTCAGATTTACATATCTTGCTAAATTGCTGGTTTGAATATTGAAATACTTACCTATAACAAAATAGACCTGCAGAAAAAAATTACTAATAAAATATCTTACATATGCATAGTTGTATGCTCTATATAGATTTTCCTTAGCTTTGATTGTATATTTCACAATTTTGTAATTTATCATTGTTTATTAAACTCTGAAAGCTGAGTGGCTTTGTTAAAGGTCTGTCCTAGAATGCGGTTAGATGTGCCCTTTTTTTTTGAGCACCTGCCCCTTTAGTGGTCTCTGCACGGCCCTGATTTAGGGCACAGAACAAGAATATTTTTTCCACTCTGATTGGCTGCTGTTAGGCCTACCAATTTTAAGTTGAATGTTCATTGCATTTTTCATAGACACTTGTGAAAATAATTTCTATTCCCATGGCTTTTTTGTTCTTTGGGAAATTATTTTTGATGATAAATACAGAAACAAGCATACAAATTAAAACATATACAATAGTGATAGTAATATTAATAATAAAATAATAGTCAGTGCAAAGTACCCTACAAATTCTTTGGTGGGGGGCGGTGAGGGACCCGGATAAAGGCTAGGGGGGCGCTGGCCCGAAAAAGGTTGAGAAACACTGCTCTACAGGCACCATACTTTTGGCTCCGCCCCCTCGCGTTTACATCCAGGCCAACCAAGCCTCTTAAGTCCTGGAAGCCTTTTGGAGTCATGCAAAGTACCTCAGTGTGGTGGACAGAGGAAATTATGCATGCCCTGCAAAACAGGCAGTGGTGGAGAAAGTACTCAAAAAATGTACTTAAGTAAAAGTACAAATACACAGACACAAATGTACTCAAGTAAAAGTAAAACTACCACATTAGCATTTGTACTTAAGTAAAAGTAAAAAAGTACTGGGTTTTAAAAATACTTAAGTATTAAAAGTAAAAGTGCTTGCTGAATGGATTACCTAATCGCTAATATCATTAAGTGTCCCGATCATATTTAATTTTAATACATTAGAAAACAACCTGCTGAATACTATTAATCAATCATTAATCATTTTGTCTAGATTAATGTCAAGTTGTCAAAACAAAGACATTTTCAATAATGTCAACTTTGTATTAAAAGTGTCATGATTTACTGAATGACGCTTTATGACAACAGTCATAAATATTTATGAAGACTTATTCATGTCCATGACAGGTGTTTATGACGGTGTCATGTCAGTCTTATTCACCTGCCTTCAAATAAAGTGTTACCGGCTAGGTTTATGTAGCATTTGATTTTAACAAAATATTCATACCTGTATTTCATAAAAATAATGGTAGACTTTCGGCATTTATTTTGAAGTATGTTGATCCTGTTTACAACTATGATTTTCATGTTCAAAAGCAATTTTTTATGTTCCATCTTATAGTAATAACTTAACAAAACTGTTTATTTGACTTCAAAGACTAGAGTCAAAATTGCTTTACATTTAATTTATATGTTGAAAATTTGTATAGTAAAATGCAATAAATTAGTTGTGATGTACAGAAGATAAACAATAGCAAGCTCAAGAATATGTTTAGCTCTTAATATATAATAGTAAAGGTTAGTTATAAAGACTAGATGACGTCAATTTATGGTCTTAAATTGCAAAATAAAGTCTGCAAATTGATTGCAGAATGGTTTCATTTTTACATCACTTTGCATGAGCTACTTTCAAACTAAGTGTTTTGTGTTCTACAACTACATTTCCTGTGGACTTAGAATTTAATTTTGTTTCAAAATTATGTTAAGAATATATTAAATACATTAACTTTAATATATTTTACACTATAATTAACATATGGTATAGAATACAGACTTCAATGGTTTGGAGGACAAAAGTATTTGGAAATGTCCAAGGTTTTTAAAAAAAAAAGTTTGTGAATGCATCACAAAAGACAGAGTAAAAAGAGAATTTCAGTTTTGGGTTAACTAAATATTGGTAAATTTGACATAAAAACTGTTAAATTATAGAAATTTTTTTGATGGAAATTCTGAAAAAAATAAATAAAAATAAAAAATACAGAAAATGTCCTGGTAATTCTCTGCCATGATATTTTCAGTGTTTTTTATAGAATTTCCATCAGAAGTTTCCCGTAATTTAACAGTATTTTATTTCAAAGTTTTCCATAAAAAAACAGGGAAATGTCCTGGTAATTTCTGCCAGTACACTTTCTTGTTTTTTATGGAATTTCAGCAGAATTTTTCCATAATTTAAGTTTTTTTCCCCATAATTTAACATAAACTGTTAAATTATGGCCCACCACCACTTCAGGTGACATTTCCCATATTCTCAAACTCAAAGCTCGACATGTATGGGGCAACGTGAGAGCTCATCTACTGACTGACTACATAAACTAAAAGCTGGATCATAGATATTTTTAATAAGCGTATTTGTGAGCCTGCCTCTTTTTATTAAATTGAAATTAATTTTAAATTTTTGTATGACTTTTTCTCAGATTAATTTAGAAAACGAGTTGTTATTATTACAGGTTAGTTTTCTAAACAACAAAAAAGTATCTGTTAGGGAAGCTCAAAAATGAAAAATTGGACTGATATTGATATCCGATAGTAACACTGCTGTTATGCCAGATTTACCAATTCGTTATTTTGTCAGTTTTTTTTATATGATTACTCGATTAATAGTAAGAATAATCGATAGATTACGCGATTACTAAAATTTTTGCTTACAATAGCCCTAATTATATAAATAAAATAGCATTTATAGGTGGATCGGGAGGATTAATTCTCTCCTTCACCCCCCTCCTTCTACACCCAGACCTCCTCCCCCTTCTTGCAATTCGCTGTTCGGCCGCCCCCCCCCACCCAGCACTCAACGGTACGCTAGACCGGCCCCACCCTCTTTGACCCCTCACATATACCTCTACATTGAGGGGGGACTAGTGTACCTCTCCTGGTACACTAGCCCCCCGAATGTCTCTCCTTCGCCCCCCTCTTTCTACATACAGCCAGACCTCCTCCCCTTCTTGCAATTCGCAGTCCGTCTGCCCCCCCAGCACTTAATGGTTCGCTAGACTGGCCCCACCCTTTTTGACCCCCCACATCTACCTCTACATTGAGGGGGGGCTAGAGTACCTCTCATGGTACACTAGCCCCCCCGAATGTCTCTGCTTCGCCCCCCTCTTTCTACATACAGCCAGACCTCCTCCCCCTTCGTGCAATTCGCCGTCCGTCTGCCCCTCCCAGCACTTAATGGTTAGCTAGACTGGCCCCACCCTTTTCGACCCCTCACATCTACCTCTACATTGAGGGGGGGCTAGTGTACCTTCATGGTACACTAACCCCCCCAATGTCTCTCCTTCGCCCCCTCCTTCTACAGCCAAACCTCCTCCCCTTCCTGCAATTTGCCGTTCATCCGCCCCCCAGCACTCAACGGTACGCTAGACCGGCCCCACCCTATTTGACCCCTCACATCTATCTCTACATTGAGGGGGGGCTAGTGTACCTTCATGGTACACTAACCCCCCCAATGTCTCTCCTTTGCCCCCTCCTTCTACAGCCAAACCTCCTCCCCCTTCTTGCAATTTGCTGTCCGTCCGCCTCCCCAGCACTCAACGGTACGCTAGACCGGCCCCACCCTCTTTGACCCCTCACATCTATCTCTACATTGATGGTGGGCTAGTGTTCCTCTCATGGTACACTTCGTTCAATCCTTTGCTTCCCCCGCCCCCCACCTCTCTAACGATACGTCAGCCCCCCACCTTCTCTCCTTCTTCGAACCCCTTCTAGCCTCCCAGTGGGCCATCGTTCCCTCGGCCTCCAATTCTGATTCTTCGGGTCAATCTATCCGTCTTGCTCTCACTGTAACAACGGATGACTAAAGGTTTCCGGTATTCTCAGATTGAAAACTTGCAAGCAATCTTTAAGGCCATAATCATCCGCTCTGGTAAGTTGCGAAGTTCTGCTAAGGAACAGTTTTGACACTTCTGACAAGGTGTCACTACGTTGGTGAGATTAGGCATGAGGAGTCAGAGGTCTGTCGTGAGTCGGAGACAGGTCCTGACTCAGAGACAGGTCATAACTCTGAGGCGGGTCCTGACTCTGAGGCGGGTCCTGACTCTGAGGCGGGTCCTGACGCTGAGGCGGGTCCAGACTCTGAGGCGGATCCAGACTCGGAGACGGGTCCTGACTCGGGGACGGGTCCTGACTCGGAGACGGGTCCTAACTCTGAGGCGGGCCCTGACTCTGAGTTCGGCCCTGACTCCTCCAAGTCAGTACCAACCTCTGAGTTGGCCAAATTTAGAGGCCCAGCTAAGTGTGGACTAAACACATTTGATCCACTCTTGGTGGGCTCTTGCCTCTCTTCTTCGTCTGGATTGTCTCCACAACCCGCAGCCTTTTTGATGAGGCCCCATGCCTTTTGAAGAAAGGTGTCTTTGAGATTGATTTTTCGTGGTCGTGCAAGGGTTCTTTTAAAGCATTCCACAACCTTGTAAATCACTAGTGGGTTGTTGCTTTTGATCATTTTGAAGAGCAGTTCTCTTACTGCGTCTTCATTGCCCCAGAGAAGTTGCAGGATGTCTCGGCAGGCTTTTTTTTCCATTTTGTCATAAAAGACAAAATCTATATCCTTGACTTCTTTCCATATTTTTGGAGCAAGCTTTCTCTGGACCGGTTCGGTGTCCTTCCTTTTGTAATGCCCATAGGTAGATCTGTAACTGGACTTGTAAATCAATCTCCAAAGAATATTTGAACCATAACTCTCCTTTCTTCTTCTGTTCCATGTCTGAATCCCATCCTGTTTGCGTCCCTCAAAAATTGTTCAGGGTCCATGGTTTCCTGAGTATAATCTTCACTCAGGCAGTTTTCATCTGCGTACAAGTCTTCAGTTGGAAAAAAAGTCTTTCGGATCTTTCTTTTGGTAGACGCTAACATTTTCTTTGGAGGAACAGGATTCTCCAGGTGCTTTTTGAATTTTTCCACGATGACTTGGTGTCCTTCTGGGTGTTCCACTAGTGCGATTAAATGCAGTCCACTGGCAAAGTGGAATGCATCTCTCGCAAGACTCTGGAAAATCCTTTCACCAAGCTCTTCTGAAACCTCAGAGAGTACATTCACATTTATATCTCCAGTTTTTCTCAAAAGTAAGATCAAAATTTTGCTATGTTGTTCCTCAAAGACTTGTCGGACAAGATGCAGAGTTGGTCCATCTGCAGCCTTTTCAATCACTTCCCACAAAAGTTCACTGAGAAAGTTTCTCTTTTTGTAATCTGGGCTTCTTTGACCAGGATGAACTTTGCTGGACAATGTCTTTTTCACTTTCGTCCAAAAAGAAACCTTAGGTTTCACATCCATTTCTCTCTGTGGGCTTTCGTCGTTCATCTTTATTGTGCTGAGCTAAAACGTCCAAATGAATCTCGAGTTGACTGACTTGTTAACTGATTTGTGGTAACTGATCAGAGAATTAACTGATCAGTTGGTGATGTCATGGACTCTATGACGTCATAAAGTCATCCTCAGAAGGGCCTCATGACACATACATCATTTGACGTCATGCTGATGACATCATTGTCAGCAGCATGGCAACTGTTGCTAAGGGTAAAAATAGCACGCAGTGAGCATGCGCTCTGAAAAAAAAATTAATCTGTGGCCACTAAATGCATTATTCCCGCAAGTCTGAACTGGCAGTGATTTGCGCAGCTTAACAGGAGGGGCCAGGGAACCATTGGCCCCTCCACTTACCGCCCACCCATTTTTATTTGTTATTTGGGTTCCATCTCCTAACAGGCATAGAGCAAATGTCAGGAGAACCACAACATGACCTGGGCCGGTCTATGAGTCAAACAAACCTCTTGTGATGCCCACTGGTGTGTGAAAAAAAAGTTTAAAAAAGGAGCATTTAAATGTTTATGGGGTTATGATGATAATAATCATAATAATAATAATAATAATAATAATAATAATTTACTTGTTAACAGGGGTTAAAGATGATGGGTGCAGTAACGGTGTTTCACCGGTATGTGGTGCATGGGAACTCTGAGCTGCCAGTTGCTCTGCAGTTTCTCATAAGCTGAGAGAAATTGGAGTAACAGACTGCGTCCCCCGTGTGCTAATTTACTTGAGGTGAGAATAACCCTCAAGTTTATTTTAACCAGTGGTGGAGAAAGTACTCAAAAAATGTACTTAAGTAAAAGTACAAATACACAGACAAAAATGTACTCAAGTAAAAGTAAAACTACCACATTAGCATTTGTACTTAAGTAAAAGTAAAAAAAGTACTGGCTTTTAAAAATACTTAAGTATTAAAAGTAAAAGTGCTTGCTGAATGGATTACCTAATTGCTAATATCATTAAGTGCCCCTATCGTTTTTAATTTTAATACATTAGAAATGTGCCATTTTAATGAACAATGCCACAGATAAAGCATGTTTTTATTATGTTTACAGTATGTGATTACTTACTATGTGATTCTATGCATCATACTTTCAGGGATGGAAACATCTTGTCTCCTGTCCTAACATAACATGAACTTCACTTTTTTTTTTGCTACTAGTGGCTTTTATTTTTAAAGAAATCCAACAGAACGTGGATGGAAAGAAGGTGGGTGGGAGAGGACAGGCAACCAAGGAGCCAGTAGCCAGTAACAAACAATTTAACTCATTATGCAGCCTATTTCCTTGTTTCTTTTGACTTAATTCTTATAACTACTATTCTAGTTGCCCTCTACTAATCTCTTTCTTCCTGATGTTATTGTGTATATTTATTTATTTTCTGTTTAGTTAGTTAAAGAAAAGTTTCCAAAAGTATGAATCCTCCGTTTTGTTCAATCTATGTTTTGGTCATTTTGTCTTGTTTCCTTTGCAAAAGATTAAAGCATAATTAGTAAGTTATTGTGTTGATATTTAATCACCTATGTTGCCTGTTTGATGTTCTTGCCTTATTGGTGAGGTGACATAAAACGTCTTAGGCGTAGACAGGGATGATTGACAACACCAAGCCCCTCCTCCTGGCTCTGATTGGTTGTTTCTGACCTGGAGCGATGCATTTCTGCAGATGGCAGTAGGACCTGCAGGAAGGACGCAGAGGGGCTCAATTTCTTCATGTTATACTATCAGAGTTTTATACATTTTTTAAAAATTTAATTTTTTAAGTTACCTACTGTCACTTTAAATGTACTTGGCTTTTACCTTGTTTACATAAAACAGTACATATTGTACATTAACATGATTGATATATTATGGATTTGCCCTTATTTATGCCAGCAATGTCAGTGCTTTGATGGCTGTTTTAGAAAGCACAGGTATGAATTTATTTTCCAATTAAACGAGTCTAGTAATGAAATTATCTTGCTGTTGAGTAAAGTAAAATACTCATCTGTATTTTGGAAACATTGTATTAATGCCTTTTTTGTATTTTATCTTTATTTTATTGATTGTTCTTTTATGTTATTTGGACTTCGAGTCTGCAATAAGGTCTAATTTTTCTCAATATTGAATAGTTTAGTTTTGTTATGTGATGGTAAAAATAGCAAGAGAAAAAATCCCCAGACTTTCTGCAGCCATGCTAACTGGCAGTGTTGCTCACCTTTTTTAGCGGGACAGGGAGCCAAGGAAGAATAGCGCAGATATTGACTGAATCATTTAAGGATGGCAAAAGTTACAGGGTCAAGTTAAATATATGAATATCTTGCTAAACATTTTTTCTTGACTGATATTATGCAGGTGAAATGGAAGCCAACACGGGCCTGTAGCTAAGTTAACTAAGCTAACATGTTGATAATCAGACACTATAGTTTACAGTGGTAGCATTTAACCTTTGCTGCAAAAAAAATAAAAAATTACAATATAATGAATTTTCTTATTGTCAGGCGCCTAAAAATATAGTTGTCAGTCAGCTCACCTGGTCTCCCGACTGCTTAGTCCTCCGGATAGCAACTTCTCATCTGGTTTCTCCAACAATTTAATCTAGTGGCTCACTGTGCAGCCAGCCTAGTGAAATCAATCAATCCTCTTTATTTAGACACAATTATGGTCCATAAAGAGACAAAACAAAAGCAATGAAAAGAAGAAAAATAAAAAATATATAATGAAATATTCAATCACTGAATGCACCAGTGATTCCACAAACTGGAGAAGAATCTCACTGAGCTTTGAACAGGATTGGTCAAAGTCTGAATGATGCTGTTTGCAGAGTCTGTTAATCTACACATCTGTGCAAAATGTTTCGAAGCCCAGCAGCGCAGGTTGGTACATTGGCATTCACAAACATTTGACTGGCACTACTTCATCGCGTCACCGTAAGCAGCATCCTCATGCCATCATTATAAGCGACCTGAAGTTTATTCATACTGCTTTTCCTGTAACGCCGCCACAGGTGGGCTGTATACATTGGAGTACAGTATGATTTAAAAAGTGCAATTTTGACAGACGCCGAGCACATGGAGAACTTCCGAAGAAAATTAGCTTGTACATATTGAGTACAACGCTTCCTGTAAATGTCTTTATCATCAGACAGATCAGTGCTGATGTAATGTCCCAAATATTTGACCTCATCAGTGACCTGGAGGATGCTGCCAGACAGGGTGAAGTCAGGAAAAGATTGTCTTCTTTGCTCTTGACAATCATGATGTTGCTCTTTTTTGCATTGTATTTAATGTCATGCTGTAACCCATACTGAGATCAAACCCTTAACAGTTGCTACAGACCAGCACAATATGGACAGAATATCACAAGATTGTCAGCGTACATCTGGTGGTTGATGGTTTGATTACCAACCCGACAGCCAGTCCTACATTGATTCAGCAGCTTAGATAATCATCCATATACTGTCATAATGTGAAGTACCAGGACTCAAAGGCAAGCAACAACTACAGACACCAAACTCAGTTTAACAGATTTATTGAACAATAATGGGGGCGAAGGATGGAGAGGTGTAGACCAGCGGCAGCAGGGAGGAACCAGGCCAGAGGAGGAACTGAGAAATGGGTGAGTGGTTAGACAGAGGAATAATGACAGGAGTGATGGTGTGACCTGGTGAAGGCTTACGGTTGGAGGGTTCAGATGAGCGGAGGAGGGTACAGCAGTTGGGGCAGTGAGGGGGTTTCCAGGTGGAGGAGTTCCAGCAGGTAACTCAGGGTGGACAGGCAGCAGCAGGGTGGTGGTTGTGGAGGAATCCAAGGGCTAGGCCTAGCAGAACAGCAAGGATCAGGTGGATCAGACTCTCAGAGAGAGGTCAGAGCTGGTTCTAGGAGGAAGGAAGAGATGGAAGAGGTGTCTTCCATCTCTTGAGACACAGCACTAAGAGCTAGAGTGTACCACTGAAGAAGCGGAACCATCTGGCATCTTCTTCCAGGAAGCCACTCCTATTTAAGGCCCTTGCTGATTGGAGATGATGAGCACCAGCTGGATCCCATCAGCCTGCCACCCTGAGAAAGTAGAGAAAACACTCCCCTGCAGAACCCAACATATACAGGTTTAAAAGGCAAGGAGATAAAATGCTGCCAATATTCGTTGGCAAGGATGCTTTTAGATTAACTTTTTATTTCTTAACAAAATTCAGAAGGACTGTTGAGTTGTAATTTTCTTGCTAGTGACTCTGATTTAAGCACATTTTCATTCCTCTTAATAAACCATAAGGCATATTTAAATTAGCATTTGATCTCTTCTTGTAGTCAAATACAGGACCATGTTTAGGTTTGCCTGATTCAGCCCACAGTCTGAAAGCCCTTCTGGCCTCTGTATGAAGCTCTTTAGCATAATCATTCCATCCTAGCTTTGCTTTATGTTTTTTAGTTTGATTCAAAGACCTACCTGAAATAAGAAGGGATTCTATAACCTTCTCATATAGTGAGCAGAACTCTTTGCCATGTTGTTCATTTTTACAGTTTGTCTAAACATGTAACTGCACTTTTTGGTAAAACAATATAATTCAACAGGACTTCAGAGTGGAGCAAGAACAAATTGATATCCTGCTCAGTCAAATTGTCGCAATATATTTTTTCTTGTGTATCATTATTCATGGGCAAAAGGTCTGGTAAATTGCCCATTTTTATAGACAATGAAAAGGGAATATGATCAGATGTTGCAAATTCATAATTATTCCTGATGGTCTCTAAAGAGTCATGTGCATCTTCAGTGCAGATACAGTGGTCTAACCATGATGTTGTGTGCCATGCTTCACTGATGTAAGTGTAGCTGTCAACAGGCAAAAGTATACTGCTAGAGAGAATCAACTCATTGGTGGAACAAAACTGTTTTAGGTGATTGGCAAACAAGGATTTACAATCTGTTACATCAGCATTCATATCACCCACAATGAAAAAACAAGTGGATGGATTGCCCTGGATAAACAACACAACATATGCCAGCCTATTAAGATATTTATCTTCATTCTCTGGGTTTTCATAAGGTGTATATATATTCAATATAAGGAACTTTTTATTTCCAAAACTGAACTCGAGTCCTATAGCCCAATAAGCGTCCAGTCTGATCACTTTAATCAGCTGATCATATCTTCTATGCCACAGCACTGCAACGCCACCGGGAATTCTGCCCCGCACTAACTTGGTGCTATAGTCGGTGGTAGATTTACCTGCACCGTAAAATTTTTAAAGAAAGATTATCTGTTCAGTTTTATTTGTAAACGTGCCCCTTCCTCCTGGTGTTTTTTTTTTTTTTTTCCAAAGTACCAAACTGTGTGCTCTCCAGTTTCCACGGTGTCCTTGTTTTGAACGTCACGTCCTCAGGTGAAACTCATCAGCCTAACGTAGTCGTAGACCTCTTCAAAGAGGTGCATTTGCTTCTGTGGGAAATTTGAGCACCCGAAACAGGACAGCTACACCACATATTATGTTTGAGTCAAAACCAGTCCAAAACGTGCGGGAATTTACCATCATAGAAATAGGATGAAGACTGTAAACAGCAGATCTCTCGTCTTGCCCAGTAGATGGCGCTAAGAGAGAAGATTTATTCAGTCATGGACACCGTAAACATGAATACAGGCTGTGTGATGGGACCAGACTGCGTCTGGAAAGTGGGCTTTTATAAATACAAATGAATGTTAGAGCACGTTAACAACAACATGCTCTAACGTTAACGTTATTGTGATGGACTGTTGTCCGTTGTCCATCACAGGACAGCAGATGTTCCTGGACCTAACTCTGTTCTTTGGGTCTTTTTCCAAGAGTTTCTCCATTAACAAAGACAAACTCATTTACACCGATGGAAACGAAGCAATTGAGGTCGGTCTAGTATTCGTAGTTTTTTTTCTTTTTCTTTTACAGTTAATTGTCGTTAACTGACAAGTGTAGCGAGAATTCTGCAGTTGCTATGCAGTATGAAGATTAGACAAGATTTGATTCAGTTAGTTCAAACTGATTCAAACGTCCCGAAAAAGCTTGAAAATGAGGAGGGTTTCAATGGTGGAGGTTGCTGGCAGTAATAAGCCAACGGTGAAGGAAGGAGAGAGAAGGCAACATCTACTGCCTAGTTCGTAAGTTTGAAAAACATTTACTATACTGCTATTGTTGCATAACTGTAAGTATTGTTCTCGCTGTAGATACCCAAAACTAAGGGTTGCTAATTAGGTTAGCTAATGAAAGAGCCGTGAGCTAATTAGATTGGCTAACCAAGTCCTGTCTTTGGCTTTCTTGTAGCTCATCAGGAATACATAGATCCAAAGAGCAGCTAAGGCGACGAAGGAGGTCTTCAGGTTTTCTATTCCAGCAGAAAGATCCCGGTCCTCAGACTAGCAGCAAAGGAATTCGGGTACACAAACCTAACTTTTCTCTTTACATTTTTATTATTCATTCAAGTAAATGTCACTGTTTTCTGTCAAAATAGTTATTCCAATACCAATGTTTTTTTTTTTCTCGTGGTTGTTTTTCTTTCCACAGGTTTTCTTTCGAATCGTGGCATATGCTACATCAGAGACTGATTCAAAAAAGAGAATATCCAAAGAGTTGTGTGCAAAATGTGTTGTCGGTGTCAGAGGTTGAAGGAGAATAGTAACTGGTTTGAGATGAGGAATGATGATAAATACCATCTCTAAATTGGTTGACATATTGGATGTTAAAATAAACAGATGGGCTCCAGTTACAGGATACCAGCATACTACTTTTCCCAAAATGCCACCAAAATTGGAAGATGATAATCACAGCTAGAAAAACTGGCACATATTCCAATGAGTGGTGATTTCAACTTAGAAAATTGTGCAATTATGTTGTAAAGGAATTGCAGCTTTTGTGAAACTATAATTTCAATCTGGTCCAAATTTTTTCTTAAGGGTTGTTTTTGCACCTTGTTGAAAAACAGAAGTAGTTGTAAAGGCCGTAAGAGACCAAAAAAACCTTGAAAACAAAAAACCAAATTATTTGAATAAAAGTTTTCATGAACTTTAAAAAAAAATCTCAAATTATTACAAAAAAAAAGCCCCCCTGAAATTAACCCAAAAACCTTGCTCCAAAACTCAACTACATTTTTACAAATGTGTGTGGCTTTGCGTTGTGTTGCTCCAGGTGTTTGATTCTGAAGGGAGAGATGTCACTCCTCTACCCTTGGTTGCCGTCGCTGACGACCTGGACTCCAAAACACGTGAAAAAACATCTCTGGAGGAAGTCCTCTTCAAAACCGAATCATCGATTTTCAAGTCCTTTCTACCCACTGATGCGGTTTCGTCCAGGTACGATGACATTCAAACACACAAGCCGTACGTGTCGTGTCCCTCCATGTTTATTGGGACACCTAATAAAAATGTTTTAAAAGCTTTCAAAAAAAAAAAAAAGTTTAATTGTATCAATGTCACTGTCTTTTATTGGAATATACAAATATTCAGTAGGGAAACAGTCCACCATAGTGAAATGAAATAATTTGACACTTTTCATAACCATCCTTTGCCAGTAAGTCTACTAGAGCATTCCACACGGCCGAAGCATCCATGGAGAGAAATTTATGGACATTAATTTTTTTTGGACAGTTTCTCTGCATTTCTCCAAAAAATTAAAGTCTTGTGTCCTTCCTTGCTCTCTTCTATTCATCGCACCCCACAGGTTTTCTTTCGAATCAAGCTGTGGTCGCTGAGAGGCTTTTGAAAAAGATTGATTATTGATTTTTTGACTGATCAACTTTAACTTTGCAAATTTGGTCCCAGGTTTTGAATCTGTCATAATGTTTCTATGTGAAATGATGTATGGCATATGGAGTTCAGTACGCCATGCTTTCAAATAGTGTTTCTATGGGTCTTTTTTTTTTAACAGTAAATATTCCAATACTTAAACTCTTTCTGTTTGTGTGAATTGCAGGTTGATTGGCAGCTCATTTACCAGCATGCCCATGGAATCTGGTGTTCTCTCAAGAAGCAGCATAATCGACGATAGTTTTCCTCTACCCAGCACATATGCTGCTTATGGTGGTTGCTATAATTTTTATTTTATTTTATTTTTTTTGCTGTACATATTGAACGAATGCCCAGTGTAAATTCTTTGACTTGAGTTGTTGCCCTCAAGACAAGTAGATTAGGTCGGATTTGGTGTTTCTATTTTAAATTTGGATATCAGTTTTGCTGATGAATAAATAGGAAATCAGTGTTTATTTACAAAAATAAAAAAAAATTCCAAGCGATTAAAAGCATAAACAATGTATCAAATTGACGGCAGACTACATTTCCTATACATGTGCCATTTTGGTGGAAATCAGAGCAGGGTTTTTTTCAGAGTCTGCAAAAGTCAGTCAGGTTTGTTCATATAGCACATCTCAGTAAAAATGCAGTTCAAAGTGCTTTATGTCATAAAAACATCCACAAAATATATACAAATACAAAATATATAATGATGTCTATAATTATTAATCTTTTTCCTACAGTTTTCATTCCACATTGTAGTTTTATTGTTTTAAGCTCTCATGAAGAAATGTGGTAAAATCTTCTTCACTCATGAAGAAGGTTTTACCACCTTCTTCAGTTCAACAAGTTGTTGCTAGGCAATCAAAGAGGAGCGAGTGAGTTGACGCCAACAACCTTGCTCAGCCGGCTCTGAGAGATTGAGTGACTAAAGCTCTTTTCTCTGCCTACATCTCCCAGAATGCTGTGCGGTTCCAGCTTAGAGTTCAGTGGAATTACTGAAAATTCTATCAGACGTATCATCTATTGATATCGATCGCGTGTCTATAGCGACGCATCAGTAACGATGTATTACTGTCGCTCGTCCAAACAAGCAACAGGCCTGCCATTTTGTCAAACGCCAACATCAACATAATCAAACAATTGAACATGAAATATGCAAATCAGTGTTTCACTTACTTACTAATTAAAGGCAGCTCTAAACAGGTGGGATTTTTTTAGCCTCGATTTGACGGAATTCGGTGTTTTTGCAGTCGTTCAGTTTTCTGTAAATAATCCATTTCGTGCTCCCGTTGCTTTCAGAATTACCACTGAAGCCTATGGCTAAGGGATTCGACATCATCCTCACCGAAACGGACACCATCTCACTGCTGGACCTGCCCCCCATCGTCATCTCAGAAGATGCTGAGGACGCAGACGCGGTGAAGTGAGCGCATCTGAAGCGAGATCGTGAACTTGAAGTGGAACTTATGAGGCTAAAATCCCCTTTTTTTTCCTTTTTGCTCTCCTGTTGCAGACAGAGAAACCGCGACTACGCCGAGTTTTGCAGTAGTAAAATAGGCAGTGATAATTTTTTAGAGCGATCATCTCAGACACTTGTCGGGGAGCATAAATGCAAATACACCCAGACCCACAGGAACAACAGTGTCAATAAGGGTGAGAGTTGACACAAAACACCGCAAAAGTGTTTTGTGTTGTTTATGTCTGATTTTGGATTTGTTTGACTTGGAAGGTCAACAAAAAATAAATAAATTATGTGTTGTGTTCATGCTTACAGGCACAATGGCTACTACCTGGGACATATATGATTCGTTCTCTATGTCGACTGAAAATAGGGAAACCCGGGAATCTGAGCGGATGGATTATCTCATGAGCACCAACAATGAGCAAGACATTTCAGAAGTAACCATGAGCGGGGAAACGGGTAACAGTTTCAGTGAAAATCAGGCTTACTTCTTGCTGTGCTCCCAATCCTTGACATTTGCTTTTCTAAAATATGCAAAATGTAATGAAGAAATTCACTTGTTTTAATTCAAAAGGTCAAACTCGAGAATACACTCGGCACCCAAACGGGGATGTAGCTCGAGTTAATATTTCTCTTCATTTTGACGATTATGTATTTCAGCAAAAGGAACAAAATCATCTCTTCTCTATAAAAAACAAGATTAATCATACTGATAATACCCTGTACAAGATTATAACATGAAAATACTGTGCAGTTATCAGAAATAGAAAGACTGTATTGAGTTGGATGTTAGGTTTTTATATTATTATTTTACAATTTTAACTTATTCTGTTAGGATTGAAAACAAATTCAACATAATAAAGATGTATAATTAAACATTCATTATTTAAAATATATACATTTTTTGCATGTTTTTCATCATCTTTCTTCTAACTTTCTGAAGTCCGCCTAGCACCCCCTGGTGGCCACTCCACAGTTTATAGGTCTCGTATGAAGCAGATTTTTGTCATTATAGAAAGAAAGAAAAAAAATGCGTAGATGTCAAAAAACTCAGAAATTTTCAGATTAATCTTCAAATTTTTCTAGAACAAACAGGGAAATAATTGAGCTCCAAAAGTCGAAAATTTGTAAGAGAAAAACGCAGAAGTTTTGGGATTAATCTCAGAAATTTTCAAGAAAAAACAAGGATATGTCGGAGTTTCAAAAGTCAAAAATTGTTCTCTTTTTTTTTTTCTTTGTGTTTACGCAAACATAAACCATATGTTTCAGACTTTTACTTTTGAAAACAAAAACATGAATGTTTCCTTCTATTCCACCTTCACAAGAAATTAACTGTGCTGGTCTACCACATAAAATCCAAATAAATTAGATGAAAGTCTGTTCTAATATAACAATATTAATAAAGAACATTCATGCCACTTGTTCATTTGACATTTGTTTGGGTCCGGTTTGAGTCACACGTTTTTGCCTTATGTATGAAAATTATTTTTAATTTTCTTTTTATGTGTCATTTCCACAGACAGTGGCGTCAGCTCGGCGGCAGAGACGGACGCTGATCTGGTCAAGTTAAAAACTGAGTCAAACTTGGAAAATATCCTGTCGTTGGAAGCTTTCATGAGCAGCGCATTGATAATGGAGAGAGTGATAGTGATGAACATTTTTCAGTCTAAGCTGGCTGCCTTCAGAGGGCTGCGTGTCCTGAAAGGTAAGCTCAGTAAGCCTGTATGTAGATGTGTTTCAATTGACCTTAAAACTGCGCAAATTGGAATTTCCAAGATAAATTTATTTAATGGAAACACTGCAATTTTGGGGGAAAAAAACACCTCCCCTTTTTCGACAAAAAGTTTTAGGAGGAAGTGGCTTTTCGGCCGTATCGAAACATTTTTTTTTGCACCACACAAGTCGTGTGTTGCCGAAAAGGATGAAGAAGACGCCAGGAAGTGTTAGGTGGATGATGTCGCCTCATGTTTTTGAATGACTTGTCACGTTAGCAAACTTATTCATGTGATTTGAACTGTTCTTCTTATTTAGTAAAGACACCGCAATTGGTAAATTTAGTTGTTTCGACGATAGCAGAACATCAACAAAGTTTCGCGCACATTTGTAATGGAAACTCAGTTGGTGCTCTCCTTGGTCTTGCTTAGAGCATGTTGTGTGACCTGTTTGCGACTTCCCTGTTAGGAATACGGTTAAAAATTAAAACTTTGCTTCTTTGTCAAATGTTCGACAATTCGTTTGTCTTGACTCACGTTGCACAGAACATCTAAGCATGTAATTAGTGTGGTGCATGAAACCGTATGCAGAGTAATTATGTTGGCTGTTTAAGACCCGGACAGCGAGGTCCGACCTGGCTCGGTTGAACGGATTACAGAGGAGAAAGACCACTATTTAACGCCAATCTTGGAGCCTCTCTGGACCTTCGTCATCCCCCTGACCAGAGGACACAACATCACCTGCATGACATGGAACAAGAAGAACTCAGTAACACAGCCACACTTTGAAAACAAAAAATCTGATCACCAACAGTTATTCTCTTAATTTCATGCTGTAGATTCTTGTCTTTATTCAACCAATTCCCAAATAAGTGAAGAAGATAATGGTTTAAAGAGATAAAACCAAACATTGTTGACAACTCTCTGTAAGGACATCCTGGCAGTAGGCTACGGAATCGGGTCCTCAGGCAACCCACAACCAGGTCTCATTTGCTGCTGGTCTCTAAAAAACCTTATGGTATGTTTCTGTTAGTGTAACAATAAATTCAATATTTTTTTTCTGTCATAGGAAAAAAGAAAAACCCTCCTTACTTAAATTTGTGTTTCACGCACAGTGGTCAGAGCGAGTGTTTTCCTGCCATAGCAGTGTGACGTGCCTGGAGTTCTCTTCCAGCAACCCCAGCCATCTGGCTGTAGGGATGTACGACGGCTCTGTCGCCATCTACAACGTTCAGGTCGGAGACGACATGGCGTGCATCGCCAACAGCCGGTGAGAGCCACGCTGCGAAGGGTGTTAAAACATGAGAACATTAAAGCTGCGGTATGCAACTTTTACAAAAATATGCTTTTTTCCAGATTTTTTTCAAACTGTCACCATGTCATGACAGTCTGACGTGAGACAGATGGTCTGAGAAAAGATTAACCTCACAGTGCTACTTCTGGGGTCTGCAGAAATGCATAGATATCCATCAAAAACAACCAATCAGAGCCGGGGGGAGTGTCTTATTGCTGTCAATCATGCTTATGTATGCACTGGAAAATGTGTTAATGTCAGAGAAAGAACTTAACATTACAGGAAAACTATTGATCCGTCGTCATCGGTGGAAACGCTAACTATCCTTTGCATTCGTAGCAGGCTGTGCTGTGGTGAAGCAGCTGTAGCGTAGCAGAGAGCCCCTGTATGTGAACGCCGCAAATACAAGAGTTTGTTTGCCTAGACAGTCCGGTTTGTTTAGTGAGGTGTTAATAACTGTCATGCTGACCAAAAAATCGAACTCTGGTCCACCTAAAAACCTCGATCTTAGTTCGGTTGATGTGAACTTTGGTGCCAAATGGACTAAAGACCCCTCCAAAGGGAGTGGCGCTGGGCATTCTGGGTAAATACAGTCAAAACAAACGCAAAAGTCTATTGCTAGCGGGAGAAATAGATCTCGGTCTTTTACCAAAGACGAATGAGAAATCCTACAATTTGACGCCACTCCGTTTTACATTTGGTGAAGAAGGAAGTTGTGCTCAGTGTCTTCTTCATGTCGTTTCCTTCATTGGTTCTTGGTGCAGCGCCACCACAGGCAAAGAGGTGAACATGTTTTTCAATTAGCTTGGATCATTTGACACCAAATCTAACAGACTATCAGCTGTGAAAAGTTAAGGACTGATTATTTATTAATACATTTTTTTTTACTGTTTTCTTTCGTAGTGACTGTGCTAAGAGACACACGCAACCGGTGTGGCAGGTCACCTGGACCAAACAACAGCTGCAGCTATCGGGGGAAGAACGAGAAGAAGTTCTAGTGTCCGTATCAGGAGATGGCAGGATTACCAAGTGGCTCATCCTGCACAATGGTTTCAACTGCGTAGGTAATAAACCCCACACAGACTACAGGCTCAAAGCACGGGAGTGTAATCTTTACTATCTAAGCTTTGTTTTGTCAGTGCAATCTTTTTGTTATTTAAAGCAGCCACATAATACAGCATTGACAATGTTCTATTATCCAAATTTACACTTTAATTTCTATAAAAAATCAGTGCATTGAATGGAAATAAAGTCTATCAAGCAGTTTCTGCTGTGTGAGAATATATCACCGCTGCCCCTCTTCTTCTTTTCTCTGAGAAAAGAAGAAGAAGAGGACAACAGGAAGTGGTAGGAGTATGATGGCGCGGCATGTTTGTTAATGACATGAGCAAACGTACTCACATGAGACTTTAACTGTGTTTTTCATTTAATTGAAACACAGCAATTTTGAAATTGTGTTTCTTCTAACGTTAGCGGAATGTAGAAAACGTTTTGCGAACATTTCCGATGGAAACGCAGCTATCGGTTATGAACGAGCTCAGAAGCGCCTCATCTTTGCAGATTTCTGATGGGTATGTTTTTTGAAAGAGGCTAAATACAGTAAAATGTAAACTATGTAAGACACAGTCATCTACTTTTACATGAATACCTGGGAAAATATATATATAAAAAAAACAAAACCTCATGAAATGCAGATTTACTGATAAAGCCCAGCTCTGTTTTAATGATCACAACATCGATATCTTTGTTTTCTTTAAAAAAATTAAAAAATGCATGTTTTCCCAGACTTGATGATCTTGAAAAGATCATCAGGTCGTAGACAGAGCACTGCAGGAGGCCAGCCGAAGACTGAAAATGTGCTGCTTCCACTGACCGCTATTCTTTGCATTGACTTCCAGCCAGACGTAAGTTGGCTCAAGAAAATGAGCAAAAATCATTTATTTACTGTGCTCCTGAAAGTGCCAAAGTGCTACAATCTGATGAATAAGCAAGAGAAAGTTTTATTTAATTCAGAAACTAAGCTAATCCATTTGTCTGGAATTATCATCAATACATGTTACTTATTTAATGAAAACAGGACCACTGCTGCACTAAACAGAATTTGCTTAAATAAATGAATCTTTTGATTTAATGCATGTTGATTACATGCTTACACATTATACTAAGTAGTATATATTTATTTAAAGCTTTTATCACACATTTTACAAAGTATAAATGTATTCATTTATTGAACTGTGTCACTTAATTCATCCATACCTGTTTTTTTGTGCAAACAATAAAGATTTTCCTTTCTTTATCAAACTCCATCTCTCTTTAATCATCAGAACTATTAATACATCTTAAACTCAGTGTTCATTTATCTGTCTCCTACTTTTATGTTAATAAAAATCTTAAACTCTTTTCCACATGGCGCTGCAGGACACTGGGATCTATGTGATCGGAACGTGGGACGGCAGCATGCACAAGTGCTCTCTGTCCAACAGCGATCATTTTCTGGACACATACTGTAAACACCCTGTAAGTTTTTACTGACCTCTATTTCAAAGGTAAATGTCGTAATATCTTCATTTTCTGTTCTGTGACTTTTGTACACGCAGTTAGTCCAGAATTTCCTCTTGAGGGTTTATGGGTAGTTTTTTTTAATTTCATTTATTTCCAAGCAGAAAACTATCTACAGTGGCTGCTTGAGTTAGTAGAGTTTTGCTGTATAGCAATGGGGCTATGAGTCAGAATTCTCAGATTAAAATCAGAATTTTGAAACTAAACTCAGAATTCTGACTTTAATCAAAAAGTTTCTGAATTTAACCTAAACAAATTCTGATTTAATCTCAAAATGTTGGCTTTAATCTAAAGAATTCTGACTTTAAAGTGAAAATTCTAAGATTAATCTAAAAGTTTCTGAGTTTAATTTAAAATATTCTGACTTTAATCTCAAAAATTCAGATTTAACCTCAAAATGTTGGCTTTAGTTTCAAAATTTCTGACTTCAGTCTCAAAATTCTGTTTTTAATCTCAGAAATTCTGACTTTAATTTAAAAAAAATTTGACTTTGGTCTCAAAATTCAGCCTTTAAACTCAGAATTTTTAGTTCAGAGTAAGAATTTGTTTTCTCCTTTTTTTCAGCTGCCCGAATCCTTTTCCGTAAATATGTGACTTTTTTTCTTTTAAAAAGATTTAGCTCCATTTTGAGTCTGTGTAGCTAAACAGCAAAACAAAACAAAAATTCCAGACTTGTGCATGTGTAAATATAAACTGAAAAAAACTGAAAAACAGTGTTGCTCACTCGTTCCTCTCCTGCAGTCCCCAGTGACGCATATCGAGTGGTCGCCTATTTATTCAGACGTGTTCCTGAGCAGCTCTTCAGACGGGACGATTCAGCTGTGGAAGGTGGACACGCTGAACCCCAAAATGAGCTTCACGTCAGTGCAGAGCATAGTGGACAGCGTCAAGTGGTCCCCAAACTGTGGCACGGTGTTTGCAGCCATCTACAGGCAGCGTGTGGAGGTCTGGGACCTCTGCCAAAGCATGTGAGTCACTCCAGCGTTCCGCTGGGCTGCGTGTTCAGTTCTGTTTCATGTCGATTTGCGGCCAAACAGTGACTAAGCAAACCCTTTTCGTCTAGCATGCGGCCCACTGTGATACACCACGCCAAGCCCGGCGTGACGCTGTCGTCCTTGCTGTTTGCCAAAGGCTCAAACAGCATTTTGGTTGGGGACAGTCGGGGTGAGGTCACTGTGTACAAGCTCAAAAACTTCAGAGTTGGGAAACCAAAAAAGGTAAAGTGCTTTCATTGCCAAACGTTCTCTTTGTTTAGTCTGCCCCCCAAAAAAACATTCAAGATAAGACAGGGAACGGATGATGTCTCTGTTTCAGGTGTCCAATCTGTATGAGGTCATGGCGTCTGTCGGCGGGTACGTTGACTGAAGAACCGCCATGTAGAAACGGAATCTAGTTATTACTTCAAATATGTGGCGCTTGTTGTCGTTGAAAGACGGGCTTTTCTTATTAAAACACAGATGTTTGTGTTGTCAAATGTTAAAGACAGGCTTTTCTTATTAAAACTTACAAATGTTTGTGTTGTCAAATGTTAAATTGAAGATAAAAAAAGGCACAAAATAAACAGATCATTTAAAAGTTTCACAAAGTGTTTCATGTCTTCATTTGCAAACTAGTGGGAAAACTTGCAACTCGAGAGAATTTAATAATTTGTTGGATCAGTTTTAGCCTAAAATGGCTTATTTGTGAACACCACGCAAGCATTTAAATCAGCTTAATTCAGTGGATTTATGTCACATCAATTCACAACAAACATAATCTCAAGGCACAAAATCATCCAGCTCAAATTTGCTAGAAAAACTTGGAAAAAAAATTTAAAAATTGTTTTTTCCTCCAACTCCTCAGCTTAATCTCAAAATGTCTGAACTTTTTCAAGCCAATTGTTGACTGTTCAAGCTCAGAGATGTCCTTTTTTAAAACAGAAAACTTCTGAGATTAATCTCAACATTTCTGAGTTGTTGTGTTGTTTTTTTCTAGAACATTAGGACAAAGTATCCAAAAATGTATCTACATTTTTTTAAAGGTTTTTCCAGAAAACCTTCCCCTTTTCAAACTTTGTTTTTTTCTTGAACATTTCTTGAGATCTCAAAATTGCTGAGTTTTTTCTAAAACATTTAGAACTATCCAAACTCAGAAATGACCTTGCTTTTTCTGAAAATTAATCTCAAAATTTCTGAGGCCTTTGGCAGAAATTTACTCTTCCTTTTTTTTCTTCAATGGCCCTGACACGCTGTCTTGTACAAATTTATAACATTATTTCTTGAACTGTATCGAGGATCATCATGGCGCCTATTTGCTCCACCGAGTGGCCCTGACAGCAGAGGGCACACAATGTTTACATCCAGAGGAACAATCTGTGAAAACCACGTGACCATTGCCTCATCACCCCCTCCCCTCCACTCCCTCCTCCACCTCTCATCATCCTCCTCTACAGCACAGAGACAGCAGCGGTGTCTGTGCGCCTTTAAGAGACGCATATCCTGCTTCCCCTCTGCGCTCTGATTCTCCATCGCCACTCCGTGAGGCCGACCGGGACATTATCAGCAGAAAAGCCACGGAGATGTCCTCCAGCTCAGCGTTCAACGAAGAGAAGGGGGGCTCCTCCAGCGTCGGGGAGCCCGAATATGGCCACGATCCGGCGAGCGGTGGGATCTTCTCCTCGGACTACAAGCGGTACGTAGCCTCCTCGGCTTGAGGCGGGTTACCGGAGCGGCTTTCAGCTTAAGCCGCGGGGGGTGCACAGACAGAATGTACATGTGTAGTTTGAGAACATGTGCTTTAAAGTAAAAAAAAAAGGGGGGAAAAAATATCAGGCGAAAGTTTTGTAACCCAGAGGCCCGTGTAGGAGCGAGCGGCTTCTGCGGCTCGTGCCGCTGAATGTGACCGTGATTTGAGCCGCTCGGCCGGCTTCGGTTGCTAGTTTCCTTTGAATCTTTGTCCCCTCGCTTGTCTGCTTCTAAAACAAAGAACTCGGCGTTGGTTTGATTCAGTGTTAAGTTTTACCGAGGCGGGATGCTGGAGGCCCGTCAGAGGGGATGTGAGATCAGGCCTCGGCTTTTCAGCACCACCCCTGCTGGACAGCGGCAGCAGCTCCACATTCGACCCCTGGCAAGGCAGCACGAAGTCTGCACAAATACCACGGTACTTTACCCACTGGAAACTAGTTTAAAGCGACACAAAACCACTTCACCCTGCATCCCGTATCTTCAATAACATCTACAATACCTTCCAAACGTTTTCATGAATCTTGAAAATCCTCCAAGTTCAATACATTTTTGCTACGATTTGATCTCGGATCAAAACAAAAGTAGCGCGTAATTCTGAAGTGGAAGTAAGCATGTATATGGTTTTGAAAATTCACTTATTGCATATACTTTCAAAACAACAGAATATATTCCAGTACAACCAATTAGGGCTGCAACTAGCAATTATTTTTGTAATCAATTACTGATTAGCCTGATGATTAAATGATTAATCAGATTTAACAACAAAAATTACCACACTGCAGATTTTTTATTTAACCATGTAATATTTTTAAATACAATGTTAGAACTACATTAAAATACAAATAAACAAATAATTCAGTTCCTTTTTCAGAACATTTGGAGCTAAACTGGTGACTAATTTTTAGTTTAACCGATTGATAATTGAATAGCAAAAAGTGCTTCATAGGAGATTTTTTTTTTCAAAGAATTTCATTCAGGTGGATCCAAAACTGCCACTTTATAAGTTATGGGTAGAACATATCTAAATGCAAAATATACATGTAATTTTTGTTTTGGCTTGATTACTGCTCTGATTATGTTGTTAATATGATTAATTGATTACTAAATTGTTGGTGATTATTTCATTAACCAATTAATCGTGATTAATCCAATTAATCATTTCAGCAAGAGCAGAATCAGATTATTAGTACAATATCCGATGCTTTGAGCATCTCCTGAAGTTCTGGTCAAAAATCATAACCTCAAACTGAGACTCGGCCATCCACACAGATGGACAGACAAGGTAAAGAGAGTATCAAGTCTTGACAGGACAGCTGTGCATGAAGCAGTTCTGGACTTGATGAAAACATATTAAGTGTAAAGCTTAAATGAAATCGTCCTGCCTGCAGTTTGCCACAAGTTGTTCAAGAGGTACAGCGAACTTAAAGAAGGTGCTGTGGTCAACAAGACTAAATCTAATCTTCGTCAACTAAAGCGGCAAGAAAAAATATTTCCAGAAAACAAGAAGCATACATCTTTTTTTACTTACAAACAAATAACACACTATCATTTATTTTTAAGAGATACATTTTTAAGTTTTTGTTGTAGTTGTGACTCATAGAAAAGACTTTTAGGACAAGGATTTGAAAATCCAATTCATCCATGTAATTTACTGGATTAAATGTTGAACTAGATGTTTAACTAAAAGTCTAATTACTCGTTGGACTATAACAAGCTAATAAAATGCTTCCCTCTATTTCCAGTTGCTTGGTTTTGCTTTTGACTCCTTGGGGTAGGTTTTTTTGTTGTTGTTTTTTGTTCCACTATATCTTCTATTTCTATCTTCTCTCCTTCATTTCCTGCAAACTCTCACATAGCTCAGTTTGAATCCCTCCTTATGTCTTTTTAGATGTTTTCTGACCTAAAACTTAATTCAAACTTCAGATATTTTCGACATGGCTTAACGTGCGCATTCTGTGCTATTTGTGTAATTCACCAGCAGAGGGAGCTCTTTGAGTGGACGCTGAAGTTTCTGGCTGTGATCCTTTATGTTTAGTTTTTACTGACGCTGTCGATCAACGTTTGTTAAACTGTGAGTCAATAGAAAGGTTTTCAAGCTTGGGTTCCAATCTAATTAATTCTTTCCAGTTTAGGTTGTCATTTTGAATGATGTTCTTGTAATTGTAGTTTTTTGTTGATAAAGGTGGTTGAAGCTTTTATTTTAAAACTCAGTGGTGAGGGCTGGTGGCTTGACCTTCAGATACTGAAAGTAGTAGATGACTTGGAAAATGGAGGAGTGCTCTTCCACTTGACTTTTTTTTTTGTTTTTATATTTAATAAGCCAGTTTGGTCCGTCTCTAGCTCTGATCATAGTGGGCTAAACTGAGAGCTCTGTTGAGTTGCTGTAAGACAGGTAAAAATCTCTGATACCTCCAGAAAATGCACATTTGTATGGAAGCCCATTTTTGCCATGAAAGAAAAAGCCCAACAGGAAGTTGTATTTATGAGTTTTGAAGTCTAAACTGTCATAATTTTGACTTTCAAAGTCATAATTGTATAGAAATTCATAATTGTTAGATTCAGCACCATGATTATAAAATGCTGGAGCTAGCCCTCTTACTTTATATCTCATAATTATCCTTTTTTTTAGTTTGTAGTCATGACTTTGAAAGTAGAAATTATGACTTTTATTTCAATAAATGTTATTTTAAAACTCATATTTATGACTTTCTGCTGGACTTTTATTTTGTTCTATCATGGCAGAAATTGACCTCCATGCAAACAAGAGTAGCCTAGAATAAAAAATTCTTATAGTAACAGAAAAAAAAGAGTTACTATCCAATATATGCCCACTGAATGTGAAAAATCAAATTTTAATAGGAGATATTTACCGTACTTTGTATAAATGACTATACTATGCTCAGCCTTTAAAATGTGCTTTTAGCATGTTAAAATAATAGATATTGTTTTGTTGAAAAACAATAATATCAACACCTTTATCTAGGTGTTGACTTTTTAATACCCTTCTACAAACAACAGGAAGTCTGATCTGATAAATGTTTCTGTCAGAGATGAGGTGGATTTATCAGATCCTGACATTTCCTGCCGCTAGAGTAACATTGAGAGTATAAATATGCAAACTGCCAACATTTAATTTCCAATTCCTAAGAGCCAAAAGCCGTAGAGACAGACAATGGCTGTTATCATGTTATAAAACTGGACAATATTGGAAAAACATAAGCTTATGACCATATTGGCTACTAAATAAACCCATATTCTCCTACGTTTCCTTTCTCTTCCGTTGTTTGGATCCTCTCTGTGCTTTCTGTGGGCTTTTGAATATCCCTCACTATTATCTGTGTCAGAGGAGGACATTTAGGGAATTTAATGCTTCTAACCCTACATAATGTTGACATTCAGGGCTGCAAGGGAAAAAAAATCAAAAGAGCACTTTTTTTGTCCAGATGAAAAACTACATTAGAGAAAAGACGATGAGGCAAACCAAACAATGTACCTAAATTTATAAGAACAAATGCGGAAATTTAAAAAAAAAATTATTTCAACATTCTTTCAAGACAGGATCTCTTAACCTAAAACTGTATTTGTGCTTAATTTACTGTTAGAAATATTCATGGTCTTTTGTCAACCAAAATCTGCTTAAAGGGCCAGTACAATATATTTTCCAACCACACTGTGGCATTTCATAGCACAATTAACTAAAGTTACCTTCATCCATCCATCCATTTTCTTCCGCTTATCCGGGGTCGGGTCGCGGGGGCAGCAGCTCCTCTTTTGACTCCTTGGGGTAGGTTTTTTTGTTGTTGTTTTTTGTTCCACTATATCTTCTATTTACCTTCAGTTGTTGTAAAAATGCTATGTATGTGTATATATCAATTATGACTTAAGAAAAATTTAACTTTGTAGTTTAAGGCCTTGAAATTGGGCTTCTGTCTCTTTAAGAAACTCCCGCTCTTTCTGAAACTCCGCCTTCGAGAAGTCATCACAACATGGCTCCTCCATTAAAATCCCAAAATGAATATAAACATCCGACCCAAACTGCGCAAACTTTCATTTCAAGGCTTGATGGAAAAAGAAAAGTAGCATTAATCACTGATTTTCATCTTTTTCTGTTACAAAGCAAACTTATAAAACAAAAAAAAAAAAGATGAAAGAGTTCCCATCACAATCTTTGTTCAGACTGGGACGTGTTTGTTACTTAGCGGTCTGAGTGTTTGGTTTCTGCTTGTTTTCACTTAAACAGAATTGGAATCCGGCTATTGTTCTCAAGCGAACAGCTGCCAGCACAAACAGAGCAGCGTGGCCATCAGAGGGATATTAATCCTCTCCTTGAACTCCTGAAGTACAGTGTGGCTAACAGGCGTGTCTCCACTGAGAACCCAGCAGGAGATGGATATTAATTATCCAGCTTCTGGACATACTGCACTTTAATAATTTACGGAGTATGTGTCTTTGGAGAGAGCTTAGCCCTCTTTTGTGTAGATTTATACTGCACTGCACCCAAAATAAAATAAAATTTAAATGAACTTGATTAAAAAGGGATCTCAGTCAGAGCCAGCAGGAGAAACTACTGTTTTCAGATTCTTCCGGTGAAACTTTGCCATGCTCGCTTCTCGCTGTTCTGCTAGGATTAAATTTAAACTGAGAAAGAAGATTCTCAGTTTAAATGTAATCAAAATAAGGGTGAATTGAAGGGGAAGAAAATTCTGGTTTGTGTGTATCTGGGCCAACAAGCACAGGTTGATCAGAATGCATTAAAACACACAAATAATGCGATTTTACCTAACTTCAATGCGTTTAAAGGGATAATTTCATTAAAGTCAATCAAATAAAAGAAGAAAAATCATCACCTTGTTATTTTATGCCAAAAATTATTTTGGTAACAAAAAACATTCACTTTTGGCCAAAAAAAAATATAGACTTAGGCTGCTATTTTAGGAAGGTGACGAAATACAACTCCAAATAACTTGATTGGTTGGTAAATACCTTGTATGATGTCATCAGCGGTACAGGGAAGCTTTCTTTTGGTGTTTTCAATTTCACTTTGATTAAATACCAATTTACAACAAAATAGCCGATTGAACTGGAAACCCGCGACATGTGATTCTCAAAGCAGTAGCTAAAGTGTGTTTGAGTAATTTTTAGTGAGAAGTCGGACTCGTGGCTTTAAAGCTCTGTGAGCCGGAGCTGTCAGTGTAATTTATTGTAAATGCAGCAGCAGCGGCAGCCGCTGGTTGCCGCTGCTATTGTTCGGATCACGGGTTAAGAGGAGGGGGGGTCTACAAAATGTCAACACATCCCAGCTGACCTGTTCACAGATGACAGAGCGAGCATATGCGAACTGAGCTTAAAGGCAGCTTTTTTCTTTCTTTTTTTTTTGTTCGAGCCGAAAGGAAACGAGTGGGAGAGGGAGAGAAATAGAGAGACACCGCGAGAGAGAGAGAGAGAGAGAGAGAGAGAGAGACGTTTTCATCACGACACTGCCAAGAAAGCTGAGTCATGTAAGCTGAGGTAAAAAAAAATAAAAATAAAATAATAATAATAAAAATCAGGGCCGTTCAGGATATATTTTAAAAAAATGAATGAGATAGCAGAGGTTTATTTAAAAAAAATGGGGTAAATACATTTGAAATGTCTATATATATATAAAAACCAGAACTGCTGCAAAGAGAGAAATACTGTGAAGAGGAGGGATATGGGTGGCAGTCACCGGAGGAGGGGTGACAGCGTGGCTAAGTGAACAAGAGAGATGATGGCATTACGGGAGACCTTGGTGCGTTGTGTGTGCACGGAGAGGCTGGTGCTGCAACAGGAACCACATGAGCAGGGAGGAGCCGCGCGAGGAGAGATAAAGCTCCACGCCCCTCCCTGCCGAGCCGAGCATCCATTTACAGAGCAGCTGATGTCTGCCGCTGCTGCTGCTGCTGCTGCTCCGAACAGAAGGGAATAATAAAAAAAAGAGGCACCGAGTTGCTGTTGAGCTCGAGTTGGACCAGTGAGAAGAGCAGAGAAGAGTAGGACACATTCAGGACGTTTTGGGAAGATCTTTCTTGTTTTTTTTGTGCCAACTGGATGTGGCTGATCCCAGACGAACTGGCCAAGGAGGATCTTTGAGCAATTCCCAGTAAAAAGTACTGCAGCCTTTCTCTACAATTCTACAGGTTGAAATTCACCTTTTATTAATTATTTTTTTTAAAGATGACCACTATGCAAAGGTTGCTCCAGCTGCCCGTGAATGCTGTGAACATTGTGAAGACGGTGCAGAGTCAGGTCCAGGGCCAGGAGGAGGACAAGAGCCCCGTGTTGAGCCCCGACAGCGGGCAGCAGACTTGGTACAGTGCCCTGCAGCCGGATGAGCTGCGCCACCTCCGATCTGGGGGCATTGGGGGTGGCGGAGGAGGAGGAGGTGGTGGAGGAGACCAGGAGGAACGAGGCTCACAGGAGGATGGAGGTGGAGGTGGCAGCTTCCAAAGTCAGCCCCTGCGGTACGATAACTCACACCTGCTGCTGCTCACCTCTTCAGGTCTATTGGTGCCTCATAGCCAAAGCAGACGACACTGAAAGTAATGACCGCTTGGCTCATATTCCACAAGCGTGTTTTTCTTCATTCAATGATCTGTCAGAATCTTTGTTTTCACTTTTTTTTGTATGACTGAAATCTGGTTAATCCTCTCACCCAGTTCCTCCAAAGCAGAGGTTCTTAAACTTTTTGTGACAAGTACCAAATCAGTAAATAGTAAAAGTTTCTAACCAGGTATCAGGGTTTACCAAAGCTAACAAGCTGGTGATGGTTATAATGTCACCAGCTCTAAATTACTGTGTCAGTACTTATTTAAATTATTTCCTATAATTTAAAATTATGTGTTTTCCAGGCACATAGTGCCATTTAATAGCAGAGTCAAGTAACTGTGTTATCAAACTGTTACCTTCAGTTATTTTAAAAATACTAAATATATATATATATAAAATTCCCTTCTCACCCTCCGCGGGTGGTCTGTTTCATGAGCTCGGGTCCTCAGAGGCCTGGGAACTTGAGGGTTCTGCGCAGTATCTTGGCTGTGCCTAGAACTGCACATTTCTGGACTGAGATGTCTGATGTTGTTCCTGGGATCTGTTTGAGCCACTGCTCCAGTTTGGGGGTGACTGCCCCGAGGGCCCAGATGACCACAGGCACCACTGTGGTCTTCACCTTCCAGGTCTTTTCCATTTCCTCCCTGAGGCCCTGGTATTTCTCCAATTTCTCATGCTCCTTTTTCCTGATGTTGTAGTCACTTGGTATTGCTACATCCACCACAACGGCTTTCCTCTGTTCTTTATCCACCACCACAATGTCCGGTTGGTTCGCCATTACCATCTTGTCTGTCTGGATCTGGAAGTCCCACAGGATCTTAGCTCGGTCATTCTCCACCACTTTTGGGGGTGTTCCCCACTTTGATCTCGGGGCTTCCAGTCCATATTCTGCACAGATGTTCCTGTACACTATGCCCGCCACTTGGTTATGTCGTTCCATGTACGCTTTCCCTGCCAGCATCTTGCACCCTGCTATTATGTGCTGGACTGTCTCAGGGGCCTCCTTGCACAACCTACACCTTGGGTCTTGTCTGGTGTGGTAGATCTGAGCCTCTATTGCTCTGGTGTTTAGGGCCTGTTCCTGGGCAGCCAGGATGAGTGCCTCTGTGCTGTCCTTGAGTCCAGCTTTCTCCAGCCATTGGTAGGTTTTCCTGACATCAGCCACTTCAGTTATTTGTCGGTGGTACATCCCATGTAGGGGCTTGTCCTCCCATGATGGTACTTCCAGCACCTTGTCTTCTGTTCCCCATTGCCTGACACATTCGCTGAGCACATCGTCCGTTGAGGCTTTGTCCTTGATGTATTTATGGATCTTGGATAAAAAAAATAAAATTCCCTTCTCACCCTCCGCGGGTGGTCTGTTTCATCCTCTGAGCTCGGGTCCTCTACCAGAGGCCTGGGAGCTTGAGGGTTCTGCGCAGTATCTTGGCTGTGCCTAGAACTGCACATTTCTGGACTGAGATGTCTGATGTTGTTCCTGGGATCTGTTTGAGCCACTGCTCCAGTTTGGGGGTGACTGCCCCGAGGGCCCCGATGACCACAGGCACCACTGTGGTCTTCACCTTCCAGGTCTTTTCCAGTTCCTCCCTGAGGCCCTGGTATTTCTCCAATTTCTCATGCTCCTTTTTCCTGATGTTGTAATCACTTGGTATTGCTACATCCACCACAACGGCTTTCCTCTGTTCTTTATCCACCACCACAATGTCCGGTTGGTTCGCCATTACCATCTTGTCTGTCTGGATCTGGAAGTCCCACAGGATCTTAGCTCGGTCATTCTCCACCACTTTTGGGGGTGTTCCCCACTTTGATCTTGGGGCTTCCAGTCCATATTCTGCACAGATGTTCCTGTACACTATGCCCGCCACTTGGTTATGTCGTTCCATATACGCTTTCCCTGCCAGCATCTTGCACCCTGCTATTATGTGCTGGACTGTCTCAGGGGCCTCCTTGCACAACCTACACCTTGGGTCTTGTCTGGTGTGGTAGATCTGAGCCTCTATTGCTCTGGTGTTTAGGGCCTGTTCCTGGGCGGCCAGGATGAGAGCCTCTGTGCTGTCCTTGAGTCCAGCTTTCTCCAGCCATTGGTAGGTTTTCCTGACATCAGCCACTTCAGTTATTTGTCGGTGGTACATCCCATGTAGGGGCTTGTCCTCCCATGATGGTACTTCCAGCACCTTGTCTTCTGTTCCCCATTGCCTGAGACATTCGCTGAGCACATCGTCTGTTGAGGCTTTGTCCTTGATGTATTTATGGATCTTGGATGTTTCATCCTGGACAGTGGCTCTCACACTCACTAGTCCTCTGCCTCCTTCCTTACGGCTCGTGTACAGTCTCAGGGTGCTGGATTTGGGGTGGAACCCTCCATGCATGGTTAGTAGCTTCCTAGTCTTAACATCCGTGGCCTTCATCTCTTCTATTGGCCAGCTAATTATTCCGGCAGGGTATCTGATTACTGGTAAGGCATAGCTGTTTATTGCACGGATCTTGTTCTTGCCATTGAGCTGGCTTCTCAGGACTTGCCTTATTCGTTGGAGGTATTTGGCTGTGGCTCCTTTCCTTGTGACCTCATCGAGGTTGCCATTTGCTTGTGGTATTCCCAGGTACTTGTAGCTGTGCTCTATGTCCCCTTCTGTGTGGGCGACCTTCCCTCTCTTTGTAACCATCCGACCACACTTCTCTAGTCCGAATGACATCCCAATGTCAGTGCTGTAGATCCTGGTGGTGTGGATCAGTGAGTCGATGTCTCGCTCGCTCTTGGCGTACAGCTTGATGTCATCCATGTAGAGGAGGTGACTGATCGTAGCCCCATTCTTGAGTCGGTATCCGTAGCCAGTCTTGTTGATGATTTGGCTGAGAGGGTTCAGGCCTATGCAGAACAGCAGTGGGGACAGAGCATCTCCTTGGTATATGCCACATTTGATGGACACTTGTGCAAGTGGTTTGCAGTTGGCTTCAAGGGTGGTTTTCCACAGCCCCATCGAGTTTGCAATGAAGGCTCTTAGAGTCCTATTGATGTTGTACATCTCTAAGCATTCAATGATCCAAGTGTGTGGCATTGAGTCATAGGCTTTCTTGTAATCAATCCAAGCGGTACACAGGTTGGTGTGTCGGGTTTTGCAGTCTCGGGCAACTGTGTGGTCTACAAGGAGTTGGTGTTTGGCTCCTCTGCTATTTATGCCTATGCCCTTCTGTGCCTTGCTCATGTATGTATCCATGTGCCCGCTTATCTTAGCCGCTATGATGCCTGACATGAGCTTCCATGTTGTAGAGAGACAGGTTATTGGCCGATAGTTGGATGGGACTGAACCCTTCGAGGGTTCCTTCTGTATCAGGATTGTGCGCCCTTCAGTTAACCATTCAGGGTGAGTCCCATTTTGTAGCAGCTGGTTCAGTTGAGCTGCCAGTCGCTCATGGAGGGCAGTGAGTTTCTTAAGCCAGTAGGCATGGATCATGTCAGGTCCTGGTGCTGTCCAGTTTTTCATACCCGAGACTCTGTCTTGGACATCTGCCACAGTGATGGTTACCAGGGCTTGTTCAGGGAGGTTGCTGTGGTCCTCTCGTAGAGAGGTTAGCCACTGTGCATTGCTGTTGTGGGACGCCTCCCTTTCCCATATGCCTTTCCAGTATTGTTCAGTCTCCAGCCTGGGTGGGTCTGCTCTGTTGTTATTACCCTGCCATTGAGAGTACACTTTAGCTGGTTGGGTGGCGAAGAGCCGGTTAATCCTCCTGGCTTCATTCTCTCTCGTGTATCTCTTTAGGCGGCTGGCCAAGGCTTGGAGCCTTTGTTTGGCAGTTTCGAGTGCTTCAGGTATGGGCATCTGGCTGTACTTCTTGGGTACTGATCTTTTCATTGCACCCCTTTGGAGCTCTGACAGTTGACTCACTTCCCTCCTTGTTATCTTGATCTTAGCCTCTAACCGTCTTTTCCATGGTGGGTATTGGGTCTCATGGTTGCTCTTATAACCAAGCATCTCAAGGATCACTGATGCTGAGTTGTATATCAGCTCATTGGTTTCTGTTATGGTGGTGGTAGGGATCGTTCTCAATGCCGAATTCACATCTTCAATGAGACTTTCTGATGGTACTTCACTCAGCCGTTGTAATTGGCGTCGGGGTCGTCTGGTGTTCATTCGGGCCATGATTCTCTCTCTCAGGTCAGTTGCTGCCTCATTCAGCTCAGATGGTTCGTTCATTACTGGGGCTACATACCCAGTCTCTGGGCGGGGAGTTGTAGTTGACTCCCTTCTGACCTGGCATCCTGGCTCCTTCCCGTAGCACTTGTGTCGTACCTCGTCAATCTCCAGTTGTGACAGCAGTTGCCGTTTGCGGATGTTGGAACACTGAGCTACTAGTTGTTTGGCAGTTAGTGTTGACTGGGGATGTCGAGCTAACCATTCCTCCCACAGTCTTTGCATGTAGCCCCTCTGACTAGGATTACTTGAGTAGTAGCATTCCAACAGATCCATGTTTTCATCTCTCGCCCATTTCCGTCTTGTTCCAGTAGCCCACTTTTCATATATATATATATATATATATATATATATATATATATATATATATATATATATATATATATATATATATATACCCGACGCCAATTACAACGGCTGAGTGAAGTACCATCAGAAAGTCTCATTGAAGATGTGAATTCGGCAGTGAGAACGATCCCTACCACCACCATAGCTGACTGTATAGCTCAATAGGTAAGTCACCAGTCTTCCACCCGGGAGACCCGGGTTCGAGGCCAGGCTGGGGGCTGGGGCAAACGGTTACAATGGTGACATTGAGCTGTCAGTGTGGGTCCTTAGGCAAGACCCTTGGAGCTATATAGCCTACCTCATACCATGAGAGACACAAATAAGCACGACATGCCGGCTCAGACGTCGCCCGGTCAAACAAGGTCTGCGTCAGGTGCTGGGGAACCAGAGCACCCTGATGAAAAATGGGCTACTGGAACAAGACGGAAATGGGCGAGAGGTGAAAACATGGATCTGTTGGAATGCTACTACTCAAGTAATCCTAGTCAGAGGGGCTACATGCAAAGACTGTGGGAGGAATGGTTAGCTCGACATCCCCAGTCAACACTAACTGCCAAACAACTAGTAGCTCAGTGTTCCAACATCCGCAAACGGCAACTGCTGTCACAACTGGAGATTGACGAGGTACGACACAAGTGCTACGGGAAGGAGCCAGGATGCCAGGTCAGAAGGGAGTCAACTACAACTCCCCGCCCAGAGACTGGGTATGTAGCCCCAGTAATGAACGAACCATCTGAGCTGAACGAGGCAGCAACTGACCTGAGAGAGAGAATCATGGCCCGAATGAACACCAGACGACCCCGACGCCAATTACAACGGCTGAGTGAAGTACCATCAGAAAGTCTCATTGAAGATGTGAATGCAGCATTGAGAACGATCCCTACCAACACCATAACAGAAACCAATGAGCTGATATACAATTCAGCATCAGTGATCCTTGAGATGCTTGGTTATAAGAGCAACCATGAGACCCAATACCCACCATGGAAAAGACGGTTAGAGGCTAAGATCAAGATAACAAGGAGGGAAGTGAGTCAACTGTCAGAGCTCCAAAGGGGTGCAATGAAAAGATCAGTACCCAAGAAGTACAGCCAGATGCCCATACCTGAAGCACTCGAAACTGCCAAACAAAGGCTCCAAGCCTTGGCCAGCCGCCTAAAGAGATACACGAGAGAGAATGAAGCCAGGAGGATTAACCGGCTCTTCGCCACCCAACCAGCTAAAGTGTACTCTCAATGGCAGGGTAATAACAACAGAGCGGACCCACCCAGGCTGGAGACTGAACAATACTGGAAAGGCATATGGGAAAGGGAGGCGTCCCACAACAGCAATGCACAGTGGCTAACCTCTCTACGAGAGGACCACAGCAACCTCCCTGAACAAGCCCCGGTAACCATCACTGTGGCAGATGTCCAAGACAGAGTCTCGGGTATGAAAAACTGGACAGCACCAGGACCTGACATGATCCATGCCTACTGGCTTAAGAAACTCACTGCCCTCCATGAGCGACTGGCAGCCCAACTGAACCAGCTGCTACAAAATGGGACTCACCCTGAATGGTTAACTGAAGGGCGCACAATCCTGATACAGAAGGAACCCTCGAAGGGTTCAGTCCCATCCAACTATCGGCCAATAACCTGTCTCTCTACAACATGGAAGCTCATGTCAGGCATCATAGCGGCTAAGATAAGCGGGCACATGGATAAATACATGAGCAAGGCACAGAAGGGCATAGGCATAAATAGCAGAGGAGCCAAACACCAACTCCTTGTAGACCACACAGTTGCCCGAGACTGCAAAACCCGACACACCAACCTGTGTACCGCTTGGATTGATTACAAGAAAGCCTATGACTCAATGCCACACACTTGGATCATTGAATGCTTAGAGATGTACAACATCAATAGAACTCTAAGAGCCTTCATTGCAAACTCGATGGGGCTGTGGAAAACCACCCTTGAAGCCAACTGCAAACCACTTGCACAAGTGTCCATCAAATGTGGCATATACCAAGGAGATGCTCTGTCCCCACTGCTGTTCTGCATAGGCCTGAACCCTCTCAGCCAAATCATCAACAAGACTGGCTACGGATACCGACTAAAGAATGGGGCCACGATCAGTCACCTCCTCTACATGGATGACATCAAGCTGTACGCCAAGAGCGAGCGAGACATCGACTCACTGATCCACACCACCAGGATCTACAGCACTGACATTGGGATGTCATTCGGACTAGAGAAGTGTGGTCGGATGGTTACAAAGAGAGGGAAGGTCACCCACACAGAAGGGGTCTCACTCCCAGAAGGAACAATAGCAGACATAGAGCACAGCTACAAGTACCTGGGAATACCACAAGCAAATGGCAACCTCAATGAGGTCACAAGGAAAGGAGCCACAGCCAAATACCTCCAACGAATAAGGCAAGTCCTGAGAAGCCAGCTCAATGGCAAGAACAAGATCCGTGCAATAAACAGCTATGCCTTACCAGTAATCAGATACCCTGCCGGAATAATTAGCTGGCCAATGGAAGAGATGAAGGCCACGGATGTTAAGACTAGGAAGCTACTAACCATGCATGGAGGGTTCCACCCCAAATCCAGCACCCTGAGACTGTACACGAGCCGTAAGGAAGGAGGCAGAGGACTAGTGAGTGTGAGAGCCACTGTCCAGGATGAAACATCCAAGATCCATAAATACATCAAGGACAAAGCCTCAACAGACGATGTGCTCAGCGAATGTCTCAGGCAATGGGGAACAGAAGACAAGGTGCTGGAAGTACCATCATGGGAGGACAAGCCCCTACATGGGATGTACCACCGACAAATAACTGAAGTGGCTGATGTCAGGAAAACCTACCAATGGCTGGAGAAAGCTGGACTCAAGGACAGCACAGAGGCTCTCATCCTGGCCGCCCAGGAACAGGCCCTAAACACCAGAGCAATAGAGGCTCAGATCTACCACACCAGAGAAGACCCAAGGTGTAGGTTGTGCAAGGAGGCCCCTGAGACAGTCCAGCACATAATAGCAGGGTGCAAGATGCTGGCAGGGAAAGCGTACATGGAACGACATAACCAAGTGGCGGGCATAGTGTACAGGAACATCTGTGCAGAATATGGACTGGAAGCCCCGAGATCAAAGTGGGGAACACCCCCAAAAGTGGTGGAGAATGACCGAGCTAAGATCCTGTGGGACTTCCAGATCCAGACAGACAAGATGGTAATGGCGAACCAACCGGACATTGTGGTGGTGGATAAAGAACAGAGGAAAGCCGTTGTGGTGGATGTAGCAATACCAAGTGACTACAACATCAGGAAAAAGGAACATGAGAAATTGGAGAAATACCAGGGCCTCAGGGAGGAACTGGAAAAGACCTGGAAGGTGAAGACCACAGTGGTGCCTGTGGTCATCGGGGCCCTCGGGGCAGTCACCCCCAAACTGGAGCAGTGGCTTAAACAGATCCCAGGAACAACATCAGACATCTCAGTCCAGAAATGTGCAGTTCTAGGCACAGCCAAGATACTGCGCAGAACCCTCAAGCTCCCAGGCCTCTGGTAGAGGACCCGAGCTCAGAGGATGAAACAGACCACCCGCGGAGGGTGAGAAGGGAATTTTTTTTTTTTTTATATATATATATATATATATATATATATATATATATATATATATATATATATATATATATATCCAGGGATCTACTTTCTGAGATATATATATATATATATATATATATATATATATATATATATATATATATATATATATATATATAAATATTATATGACTTAAAAGACATTTGACTTTGTAATTTAACGCTTTGAAATTAGGCCTATGTCTCTTTTTAACAGTGTTTCACTGAGTAGTAGCTCAGCAGATGCTCGGTTCCACCAGGTGTTTGCTAATTGTTCCTGGCTAGTCTGAAGGAGTTGAGTGGGATAGTCCTGGGGGAGGGCTGCTATGTAATGCAGAGTCTAATGTCTGTAACACTAACATATCGGCCGATATTGGTCATTTTATTAACATATCCATATCGATCTGATAAATAATATTGGGTTTAAATATCAGCCTATATTTAATTCCATCTTGCTGTCGTGTTTCTGGAGGAGAAGTGAAGGAAGGTAGTCTTGTGGTATTTGTTTGGTCATGTGATAGTGTGATAGTCTGTGGAGTAGCTAACTGTAAGCTGAATGCAGGAGCAGACAGCCCGACTAATACATTAGTTAATATTAGCTTGAATGCAGAGTAAAATACAATTGGTGAAATTGAAATTTCCGATCTTACCGGTGGAAGGAAAATAATCAGAGATTTAGTTATTTTCCATGTTGGACAGTCAAGTGTTTCTCATCATCCTCAACAAGAATCCAGAGTGGCTGCCTTATGTTTAAAACAAAGTGAAAACTGAATTTTTTTTTTTAAATTCATAAAATGATAAAGAATGTAGCTAATGTGCTAACAGTAGTTAGCTTGTCACTGAGTTCAGCAACTTAGTCAAACAGGAAACCACTAACGCTTGTTTTGTCCATTTTCAATACATTTGGAGCTGTTCAAATACACAGTTTGTAGTTTATGTTGCTAATAGTAGTTGGCTTGTTGCTGAGTAATTATGATAATAATTAATAGGTTAATTTAACCTGTTTGAACTAGTTTAAATTGAATTTGATGCCTTCCAGGGATCTACTTTCTGAGATAAGCCAGTACCCGTGCTAGTAGTTCTCTGCTTCAGTTCAGTTTCTGCTGGGAGTTCTTCAGATGTTCTCCTCTATGCCTTTAGTAGCTTCTTTTCCAAGCAAATATCAGTTTGCTCAAATAGATCCCTTTGACTCTTTATCAGAAAGATTAGCTTTGAATTTGCATGGAAATGGTTGTTCCAACTACTATTGAAGGCACCACACTTACAACCAGTGGCACTTGTACCACAGTCTGAGAACCATAAAAAATTCTTGCTTCAGCTCAAGTTGTTCTTAAGCTGAAATTCTTACATTTAAAGATGGCTTCTTTTTAAAAAAAAAAAAATAAAGTCACAAAAACGCTGGATGCTGACACAAAGCAGAATTAACTACTCATCCATAGAAACCTAAAGAAAACAAAATCAAGAAAAAGAATCTATATTCAATTTGGAGAGGATAAAAAGCCTTTTCAACTTGCTGTTTTTGAAAAGCCAAGGCTGCTGCTCTTAATGAATCCAGCCTCAGACGTCTACACTGAAAAGCAGGGAATTTGTCCTCAGAATCACTGACGCCTCATCGTCAGTTTCGATTTCATAGCTACAACCTTCAGTCACTTGTTTCAAAATTTAATGAAATCAGAGCATCACTTTCGGAGCTGGCCTCTATCTGTCACTCTCGTTCCTGCCCCTTCCGAAACGTATAAGAGCCGCAGCCCCTCAGTCGTTCACTTAAAGCCGATTCTAACGAATTCCCTTTCACATCGTCTCCTTTTCATGTCGCCGCTGTCGCTTCCCGGGAAGCAAGCCGACACCACGCCTGACGTCGCATCCTCGAGTGCTGCCTTACCATCATGGATACCGTCCAGCTGATCTCTTGGCTTCTTGTCCCGGGTAACCGGAGCGGCCACGCGCTCCGCTGGGCCGCAGCAGGTTAAATAATTCACAGGTGTTGTAAATTCAGCTGTCGCTGGGCAGGGAGCAGCAAAAAATAAATAAATAAATGTAGTGAAATCGGAGAAGTAGTGTCGGTGTTGAGTTTCTGAAGAGATGGAAAACGGTTTGTAAAAAAAAAAGACAAAAGTTATATATTCCAGCATTCTCGACTGATAGCAAACATGTCTGCCGTCAGTCGTCACTGTCAGGTTGTACTTTGCACGTTTGGCTTCCACTGCTACAACTTTTCGATCTAAGCCAACGTAATTAAACATTTCCGAGTTTAATTTTAATTAGGCTTTTGTGTTTGCCACATGAATCCCTGTCACATTATTAATTAGAGAGGCTGATTAGGATGCTTTATCATCGCAAGCTGGGAAAGCAAATTAAGCCTTCCAGCCTTCTCTCCTGTTACATCCTGCGATGCAAGAACATGGAAAGGATTTCCCGAATTTTCGGATCAACTCCTCGGTTTGGTATCTAACCCGTAATCAGGTTGCATTATGAGACTGTTCTGTTCCTGGTTGGGATATTAATGTTTATGATCCTAATCTGCTGTCCGTGATGACTTTAATCATTTCCTGTTTATTTCTCTTCTAATAGCTTTTGTTGGGAGGTTCTAATCAGGACTTTTTTTTTTCTCCACTAGGTACCGAGTTGAGTAGTTTAAGAATAGAAATATATATATATATATATATATATATATATATCAATTTGCTTGAGTTTCTGACTTTTGCTGCTGCTATTTTAATGCAGAAAACTTACGTTTTATGCTACAAGCTAGCATCTTTATTTTCTGTTTGGATATGACTTATTGATGTCTCATTTCATGACATATTTCAATGCAAATTTCCAGATGATTGTGGACAAAACATTTTAGCAATACATTTTGTATCACATGTATTTCAAAGTAATACATGTTATTACTTTGAAAGTAATAACTTTGAAAGTTATTACTTTGAAAGTAATAACATGTATTAGCTAGTGTTTCAGCTGCTCTCTTTCACATATTAACCATTTAAAATGTAAATATCTAGGTAATCCCCTCATAACTTTAGCTGTTTTTCAGTGGATAAATGTTGATAATTCATTTTGTCTGCACATCCGTAAAAGGTCTTGAGTTCGTGTATCTAAAATTAAAGCCATGAAATGTCTTAAATTCATTTTAAAAAGTGTATTTTTAAGACCTGTAGTTAAATAGGTTTTAACTTTTATTGTGGCATTACTATTTAATTGGGTATATATGTTTTTTTTCCCTCGCGGTTGAGGCTTCCGCTACTACCAGTTAACAATGCCTTGCTAGCTAGCTAACTTTTTTGTATCTATCTTAGGATATCTAAAATCCAGTTCCAGTTCCACTGTTAAATGTTCATAAGGTTTTTGAGAATGTGTTCTTATTATGCCATTACCCTACTTAAAAATGGTCTCAAAACAATGATTTTATCGTTTGTCGCAATAACTTAGCCCAGTAGATTTTGTTATGGCAACAAAAAGGCCTATTCAGGAACAAAGACCTTAATTTTTAATGTTGTGTTTTATTTCAGCTGAAAAACCAGGTGACCATGACGACTCTGATTCTCTGATTCTCAGTTTGTCTTTTTGTTTTTCAATCGTCACTCCGCTTTAATTAATCGAGATTCAACAGTCAAACCATTCAGTCTTAAACTGATGCAGGCGGGTATTTCTGTTCCACCAAAAAACCAGTGATGACGTTGTTTTGGCACAACGTCATCGCTTCTAGAAATACTCGTTCTTCAGCCGCAGGCAGCGAACCGTTCCAGAACCGGCTCAACAGAACAAATATCATTAGAATAGTTCTGAATACCAAAGCCGTGGGGAGAGGAACTGTGTTCCGCTAACCAGGATTAGATTCACCCATTTTCATGTCATTTGAATGCTTTGGGGGAGCTAAATTTGTCATGTTATATTGAAAATGTTCTCTCTTTTTTTGTTTTGTTTTGGCATTTAGCCACAGCTTCAGTTCAAGCCTCTCGTCTAAAAATACCCCTCACTGTTTATTATTTTTTACATTTTTTTTTAGGAGTTTTGATGGGTTTAGTATTTGAAGTGCCTGACAGAAGGAAATACTGTATATAATTATAACACAGTGATGCTGGGGACACGTTGAAGCAGCAGAGACTTAGCACCGGTTTGCACCTCCATCTCAGTGAAAAGTGGTGACGATCTGCAGCGGCCACGTCCTCACAGGTCTCTACTCGCTGATGTCATGGGACTGAAACAGATGGGCTGTATTGAATAACCCATCGCTCCCCCTCCTAGCTCAGAAGTCAGACGAAATTCAAAGATCCTGGCTTCGGATTGATCAATTCGTCTGAATAGTTATTTCTATAATCACTCTAAATAGAAGAGGAAGAAAGAAGAAGAGTTGTTAGAATGTGATGTCTTTTATCATTTTATGTCTATATTCCAGATTGACAACCTTCTTTTTACAGGAAGGCTAAGGCACATTATTTTTCTTTCTGTATGTACATTATTTTATATTTGACAAAGGTTACGTCCTCCACCTGAATTAATAGCTCATAAAAATGTGTGTGCGTGCGTGTGTGCGTGCGTGTGTGTGTGTGTGTGTGTGTGTGTGCGTGCGTGCGTGTGGTGCTGGTGGGGTTTTCATTGAACACAAATATTTACATTTGTGTGAGGGAAAGCATGTGTTTGGATCCTCCATCTGGCACCTGCAGTATAACAGCGTGAGCAGCATGAATCAAAGCTTTCTCTACAGTGAGGCAGGAAATCACTTAACCACATTTTATTGCATCCTTTGTTACCTTGGAAACCAATTGGGGTGGGGTGGACTCAACTAAAGCGACTGAACAGATCAAGGTTTTTTTTTTTCTGCTCAGCAAAACCGTCTGCAAGTTTTCTGCTTTAAGAGTTTGAAACGTGAGTGCTTATTGGTTTGCGCTGTTTTATGAATGAAACAGTAAAGCAGATAAAACCCTGTGACACTGTCATCGATTTGTGTTTTCCTTGTTCATGCTCTCAGCAAGCGGCGGCCTTTGTGTGACCGCTGTTTGTCTGTTTTCCGCCCAGCAGGTTTGGCTGAAGCCACCGGAGTTTGTTGTAGCTCTTATGGCAGCAGGGCCATAAGAGCTAGAGGGCGCCGCTGGTCATCCATACACGGAGCCAGCTGATACAGGAACAAAGATGGCGGGGGCTTACAGAGAATGGGAAAGAGAAACAGTCCACACAGAGTCCGGCTAGGGAGATAAAATGCACTGTAAGCGGCTTTGTTTAGAAATATAAACAGTCGACAAGCGCCAACCAAATGGTGGAGCAGTGTCAACTTGTCAACCAAAAATTACTGATGTGCTACAGGAAATAGGGCTGAAAAGAAGCAACATGATGGGAAAAAAAACATGGCGCAAACAAGTATGGTTGTTGCACTTCATGGACTAAAGTTTTAATGACCAACCACAGACGGTACTAATACTTTTTTAATATTGATAACAAAAAGTTAAAGTGGCAAGTGTTTTTTTTACTCATAACATGACAGATGAAATAATAATCTATCATCCATAGTAAGGAATTACTTATTTAAACAAGCTTCAATTTCTTGCTGAAAGGTTGAAAGTCAGGGTTGCCTTATTTCAAGTGTATTCTTGCAGAAGAAACTAGGTAAAAAATACTCTAAGAATTAAATCCAATGCTCATCTTTATTACAGATATATGCTTATGTAAATTTCCCACTAACACTGTATGTGAAGTTTAAGCTCTAGATTAAATTTAGTTGTGTTGTAAATATAGCTATTTTTCCATTCTAGTATGGGGAAAAAGTAGGAATTAACTGTGGACATGGAACAGTTCATATCTGCTTTTGTTGCCAATAACCGCATACTGGACAACTGGGCATCAATCACCCTGACTATTTGTTAATCTGGATTAACACTTTATTAAAGCAAAGCATTTTCTTCTACAAAACAATCAGGAGTCAACAAAAAATCGACATTTTCTCATGGATTATGCGGCTCTGCTATCGCCTGCTGCAGGATCACAGGTTTATGTAGTTTGCAAACCAAATTTCTCACTTCAAAGGAAAACCTTTCTAGGTCACACTGAGACACTGCGAAATATCCTGAGCTGTGAATACAGAGTTAAAAACGAGCCTTAAAGTTGTGCATTTGCCATAAAGCTGTGCTGTGAGCTAATCCTGCATGTTTTCTCCTGTCAGGCATGACGACTTGAAGGAGATGCTGGACAGCAACAAAGACTCCCTGAAGCTGGAGGCAATGAAGCGGATTGTGGCTGTGAGTGGGATTAATGTTTACTTTGGGATTTTGCTGATCAGCAATTTTGGGTGTGTTATGCAAAAGAAAAAAGTGCATTATCATTACTAGACGTGGACGCAATAATCAAAATTATCACTAATGTATCAATACCACGTCGGTATCGGATCAATACACGATACTTTAGCTTCAGATTCCCTCTTGAAATTTTTTATTTATTTTCGTATTGCAGTTTCTCAGTTCTACTTTAAAAAGGATTTTGTTTCGATCTGCTCTCAAATTCTTATTGTTTTGTACGTAAAAAAATGCACACAAATCATGCCAATATGTTCTCAACGTATTTTGTGGATACCTATAAACGTTATCCAAATTCTGCCCTAGGTTTGAATGAAATAATTCAAAGGAAAAACAAGAAAAATACTTTATGGTCAGAAATTTGATGATATATCAAACTTAAAAAGAAAAAAGTATCATGTCAGTGTCGGTACTGGTGGCTCCTGTATTTACTTGATATTGTATCGATATCAAAATATGCTGAATCACTCACCACTAACCCTTTCCTTTGCTTTGACTGTCAATATTCTCAGTCTGTTGGAGCAGTAAGACAGCAGTAGTGCGTCATGATGTAACTAAGATGTTCACAGATCCAAACTGTGCTGTCAGCTGTTTATAATTCATGATCTGTGTCAGTTTCCTTAATCTGAAACGCCACACCCATCTGTTCACTCATCACCACTGCAGGAAGATGAAAGTACGTCAGCAAGCATCAACAGAGACATCAGGGAAACTGCTGGGTTCAAAACAAACCTTCATTTTTTTAAACCCATTTCTATGTCAAATGTGACACAAAAATGGCTGTATTGACTTCAAAGAAAAGAGATGGATTCTATTTTTGTCATTTTTTTTAACATACTAGTATGGGTCCCTGATGTAAACATGGGCCAATAATTTATACTTTCATCTTGTTAGTGTTTGTGGATGTATTTCGGAATGGGGAGGTTTCGGCCATCAAGTATTTGTCTGATCGTGTGACAGTAATAGTGAGAATAGCAGAGAAGCGACGTCAGAGGTGTATTAACTTTTTTATGATTTCAAAATTTATGTAATGTGTAAAACATCTGTAAATATCAACTATAATTTCAAAATTAATATTGACTGTTATGGCTGGGTTATTTATCGTATCGTACATCATTCATCGTGAAAAATGTCTTGTCATTATAAGAATTTTCATTCATCGTTGTCGATGTTAAAAAAAGAGACTAAAATTATCTGTCTCCCACTGTTTTTTCCATGAGAGTGTCAATAAATTCAAAAATATGATTGAAGTAAGCAAGCAGCATCCTGAAGACACATACTTTAAATAGGAGGGGTTTTCAAGAGCAGTATTTGTTTCTGGGGCTATGAATGCTGGGCACAGCCATAGTTACCTGAAAAAACTATAACTAGTTTTCCACTAGCTGAGTTTTTTCTGCAGTAAGAAGGTAGCCCTACTGCTGTCAATCACATGAATGCAGATCCGGAATGTTGAATGTGATTTGAAGAGCTCCCAATGTGCTAGTGGCATAAATCTAGTGCTTGTGTTAAAAACCCAACAGTTTTTATGTACTACACTTTGTCCTGTTTCTTAAAAAGGGTTTAGTCCTTTCAAATTCTTGTTTTCTCTCCAGATGATCGCCCGCGGTAAAAATGCATCAGACCTCTTCCCAGCTGTGGTGAAAAACGTGGCGTGTAAAAACATTGAGGTAGGTTGTGCTTTTGAGTCGTTTGGCCTCTGTTTCCTTTGGTTTGTGTTGTTGCTGCACAAGGAAAAAAGAGGCTCCTTGTATCTCGTTTTTTCATCTTTAATTTTCCAGGCTTGCAAGTTTCTGCTTCTTCTGTCATCGTGTTTTGTGACTTTGCTTTCCAAGTTTGCCTGAACGGTTTGCTTCCGTCTTCTTTCCTGCTGATTCCAGGTGAAGAAGCTGGTCTATGTTTACTTGGTACGTTACGCCGAGGAGCAGCAAGACCTCGCCCTGCTCTCAATTTCTACCTTCCAGCGTGGCTTAAAGGTACGTTCGACCTTTCTGTCATGTTGACAGGATGCTGTGAGTGTGAACTAGCCACATACATCATTTAGCAATGTTTTTGCTTTAAAGGTAGTAAAAAACTTTAGTCAAATTTACAGGCGTTATCAAAGATCCCTTCCAAGTTTTCTGTGTAAAAACACCAGCCGGACCAACAATCCCATAATAAACCTTCAAGAGATTCCACACAGATTGCCTCAAATGCATTGTCCTTTCTTCCCTACGTGTTTCCAGTTTGTAGCTTTTGAGTAATTGCATCGACCAAACTAGTTTTTTTGTTGTTTGTGGTGTTTTCCCATCCACAACATTTTTTGTAGCTGAAATGTGTAAACAAAAGCATTAAAAGTGGGTGAGTACTTAGATATATGAGAGCAATGAAAGGTTGAGTCAATGTAATGCTTTTTAAAACCTAATTTAGCACAACGAGAATGGTGTGGGTGTTAATGTGGGTCCTTGATGTTCCCCCTGACGAAGTGGGGTAACAGTTGAGAAGTAGTTCCTTTGTCATGATTTTTCCCTGTTCCTGTCCTTGTTCTGGATCCAAATTGAACAATACACATCATTTTTGAAGGGCACCTATAATGCAGAATTCATTTTTTTCACCCTTTTTGTGCCCATTTGCATCTCAACTGCTTCTAAAAACAGTCAAAGTGCAAGTGCTTTAAAAAAAAAAACACCGAGCCAATTTATGGCAATAAGTTTATGATTTTTGGTGTCTAGAAAACGAGCCACTTGCTAAACTTGCTGGTTACCTAGCAACCCAGGCGGAGCTCCAGTATGTTTGGTCAGCTGGTTTTACCGCTGTATGTGCTGTACAATGGCTGCTGGAGAAGACAAGTGTTTTGCTATTGTCTTACTATCCAGAAACCACTTGCTGCATGCTAGTTTGTTGTGCAGGAGGCTCTTCTTCTGCTTTTCAAACGTGTGCGGTTGTATAATTGTGCATCTGTTTACAGCCATGAAGCAGCTTATTTGGGTTTACAGTGACAGGAGGCTCTAAAACAGCTCGTTATGAACTCGTTTTGAGCAATCTTCAATAAATTCCTGAGCTCATGAATATTACTATTTTAATTGAATTGATGTTGCTGTTTTTAAATGACAGGATCCCAATCAGCTCATCAGAGCCAGCGCCCTGCGAGTCCTGTCCAGCATACGAGTTACAATCATCGTCCCCATCATGATGCTGGCCATCAAAGAAGCCGCTTCAGACATGTCTCCATACGTCAGGAAGACCGCTGCCCACGCCATCCCCAAACTCTACAGGTACGTCTGCAGCTGCAGCCCAGAGAAATAATCATCAATCAAACCCTGTCAGCATGAAAACACAGAAATCCATTTGTGGTTTTTACACTTCAGCCAGATTCTGTCGATAGGGGAAGTTTCTCACTAACCATTATTTTTTTTCTCTCCTTTTAGTTTGGATCCTGAACAAAAAGATCAGCTGATAGAAGTCATAGAGAAACTCCTGGCAGACAAAACCACGGTAAGTTTTTAATTTTTTTACCTTGTTTATTTAGTTTTACATTTTTGCTCTGCTCCTACAAACAGATAGAAACAAAGAAGAAGAAAAAAAAACTATGCTTCCTGTTTTAGCAAATTCAAGCAAAACATTTGATCTTAGATTCTAGCTGTATGGCTTTCTAGTCAGTCGGTGTTCAGGAATGTAATCGTAACGTGGTCAACTGGTGCCTGACTCGAAATGTGCTCCAGCTGGTGGCAGGAAGCGTCGTCATGGCGTTCGAAGAGGTGTGTCCGGAGCGCATCGACCTGATCCACAAGAACTACAGGAAGCTGTGCAACCTGCTTATCGACGTGGAGGAGTGGGGCCAGGTGGTCATCATCAACATGTTGACCCGCTACGCCAGGACCCAGTTTCTCAACCCAAACATCAACGTGAGTAATAAAACACAACTGTAAGGAATTTTTAACAATTTTCACTTCTTGTTGATTCTTCTTTAGTTTGTGACTTAAAGAAAAATCCACATTTTACCAATTTTTAATTACTTCTATTAATCAGTTCTCTAAGCTTATCATGTTATTTGGTACTAATATAATCAATTAAAAGCTGAAAAATTACTAAAATGTTTTTATTTTAGTTTGCTGAACAGAGAGAAATGTTCTATTGGTTTTTCTGACGATTAATCGCATTATTACAAATTGCCACTTTTTGCATCTACAATCCCTTGATAAACTATTTGCTTCCTTTCATATGCAATCTGCTTTAGTATCATAAAAATATTAAAGCTAAAAGAAAATAGAACATAGTTTTAAAAGATAAAATAAGATAAACATGTTGTCCAAACAAACCTGGCTCTAAATAAAATAATAATAATTGCCCCTTTGTTACATAACGCTATCTCATTAGCATTATGTAACAATGTAACACATTACAGCTTTTATTCCAAAGGTCTGTTACTTTCAGACCTTTGGAATAAAAAAATTAAATTTATAATGAACCTGTCTGACAACAGGAAACGGGCTAGTCAAAGGAAAACAACATTACTGACGTCTATCAGTCCTATAAAGTTACAAAGTCATATCTCATTTTAAAAAATTAATTACCAGACATTGAAATGCTTGATTGTTGGCACCAAAACAGTGCAACGACTACTTAATAGGTTTTGGATCTTTTTTTCCCCTCTTAATAAAAAATTTTGAAAATGTAATTTTGTGTTTTTTTTTGTGTAACAATAGAACAAAAAAACCCCAAAAGAAATCAGTCAGAAAATTTGTTGTTTCCTGTTATCTTACAAAACTCATTAGTTTATCATTTTTGACGGTTGACCACAAGCGCACTCCCCACTGACTGCAGGAGTCTCTGCTGGAGGAGGGAGGAGGAGGAGATAAAACCTTCTACGGCTCAGATGAAGACGAGGATGAGGACGAGGAGGAGAAGGAGAAGAAAGCAGAGGCGGCCGCCATGGCCAAGAGGAAGCCCTACGTGATGGACCCCGACCACCGGCTGCTGCTGAGGAACACCAAGCCGCTGCTGCAGAGCCGGAATGCAGCCGTGAGAGCGCCACACACACTGCGAACACACTACACACACACACACACGCGCGCACACGCACACACACACACACACACACACACACACACACACACACACACTGCGAACATGCTACACATTAGCATAAAGCAGGCCAGGCCTTCAGCATTGCTCTGGAGTTACGGTACAAACCACAAAGGTCCACTAGCTGCAGTATGTAGCTTTTATGAACAGTACTTTTTTTACATATTTATTAAAACTGTCTTTTGTCATTGCAGTATAATATGAGATAATCTGTGAAAAAAATTTAGCTTCTTTGCCTCCTGTTTGTCGATTAACCTTGGGTATATGCTGCTCACTCCTATGCTAGGCTACAGCTAGTTTAGCAGAGCCTGCGGTGAATGATAAAGCTGGTTAGCAAGGCCACTGATGAAGGCAGTAATTCAGATTTCCTGTATTGGTGAGCTGTTTCTTTCCCGTGTCACATTGAGCAGCGCATAAAAGGTGGATGATTGACATCGCTAAAGCCCTCCTCTGTGCTCTGATTGGTTATTTCTGTCTGGGAATGCGGCATTTCTTCAAATGACGGTAGGAGCTCGATTTTATTCACAGATAAGCTGTCTCATGTTTTACTGTTATGACATGGTGACAGTTTTAACAAATATGTGGAAAACATATTTTTTATAAAAGTTACATACTGCAGATTTAAAGTCTTGTCAATAATTCACCATAAAAGCATTTTTAAGGTCTTTGAGGAGGTCACTCAATCTGAGATTATTTTTACTCGAAGATGAACGGATCATGATGAACATGTTTTAATCTTTTTTTTCTCCAGCTCTTTGTACAGTCATGGCCAAAAATTTTGAAAATGACACAAATATTATATTTTGACATGATCTGCTGCCCTCTGGTTTTTGTGTGTATGTCAGATGTTTTCATCACATACAGAAATACAATTGCAATCATATTATGAGTAACAAAAGCTTTTATTGACAGAATGAGTTAATGCAGCAAGTCAATATTTGCAGGTTTGACCCCTCTTCTTCAGGACCTCTGCAATTCTCCCTGGCCTGCTCTCAATCAACTTCTGGACCAAATCCTGACTGATAGCAGTCCATTCTTGCACAATCAATGCTTGCATTTTGTCAGAATTCCAAGGTTTTTGTTTGTCCAACCGTCTCTTGGTGATTGACCACAAGTTTTTAATGGGATTAAGATCTGGGGAGTTTCCAGGCCATGGACCCAAAATCTCTCTGTTTTGTTCCATGAGCCAGTTAGTTATCACTTTGCTTTCTGGCAAGGTGCTCCATCATGCTGGAAAAGGCTTTGTTCATCACCAAACTGCTCTTGGACGGTTGGGAGAAGTTGCTTTCGGAGGACATTCTGGTACCATTCTTTATTCATGGCTGTGTTTTTAGGCAAGACTGTGAGAGAGCCGACTCCCTTGGCTGAGAAGCAACCCCACACATGAATGGTTTCAGGATGCTTTAAGTTGGCATGAGCGCTCAGCTCGTCTTCTCCCAACAAGCTGTTTTCCAGATGTCCCAAACAATCGGAAAGGGGATTCATCAGAGAAAATGACTTTACCCCAGTCCTCAGCAGTCCACTCCCTGTACCTTTTGCAGAATATCAGTCTGTCCCTGATGGTTTTCCTGGAGAGAAGTGGCTTCTTTGCTGCCCTCCTTGAGACCAGGCCTTGCTCCAAGAGTCTCTGCCTCACAGTGCGTGCAGATGCACTCACACCTGCCTGCTGCCATTTCTGAGCAAGCTCTGCACTGCTGGTAGCCCGATCCCGCAGCTGAAACACTTTTAAGAGATGGTCTTGGCGCTTGCTGGTCTTTCTCCTCTCTCCTTGAAGCTCTTGATGATACGATAGATTGTTGACGGAGGTGCAATCTTTCTAGCTGCGATACTCTTTCTAGCTGCGATACTCTTCCCTGTTAGGCCATTTTTGTGCAGTGCAATGATGACTGCACGTGTTTCTTTAGAGATAACCATGGTTCACAGAAGATAAACAATGATGCTAAGCACCAGCCTCTTTTTAAAGTGTCCAGTGATGTCATTCATACTTAATCATGACAGATTGATCTCCAGCCTTGTCCTCATCAACAACCACACCTGTGTTAATGGAGCAATCACTGAAACGATGTTAGCTGGTCCTTTTAAGGCAGGGATGCAATGAAGTTGAAATGTGTTTTGGGGGATAAAGTTAATTTTCTAGGCAAATATTGACTCTGCAATTAATTGCTGTTAAGCTGATCACTCTTTATAACATTCTGGAGTTCATGCAAATTGCCATTATAAAAACTGAAGCAGTAGACTTTGTAAAAATTAACATTTGAATCTTTCTCAAAACTTTTGGCCATGACTGTAATTGTTATTTCTTCAGTTCCCACATCTTTGCTGTACTGCACTGCTTCCAGCTACAGGAGGCACTATGTGTTGTAAATGCCTCCCAGCTGCTAATGGCTAATGATGTCAGGGATTAGCTCATTGACATCCAACTCGCAGAGATTTAATTCACAAGCAGACTTCCAAAATTACACACTTTACAAAGTCTTGACACACACTGTTGTTGCATATGCAGCTTACTACCACAGTAATGGAGCTTTAAATTGTTTCCAACACACTGATTGACTGTATTGTGTTGAAGCACCACATGAAAACAAACGGCAGCTTTTTAAATAAATGCACTGCCAGATTATTTGTTCCCCTCTTTAGCCTGAGCGCAGTAAATGGAGAACAGAACAGTATTTGTCTCTTTCATGCTTGTGTAACACATCGGCTTTGTGAATACAAACACATTCCACATCTGCACTGCGACACAAAGTTGTAAATAAAAAAAAAAACTGTGATGGATTGTAATTGTAACACACAGAAGGAAATTGACTGGCTGACAATTGACAGAGGCAAATTATTGTAAAAGGGTTGTAGTTCACTGAAGCTTTACATTTTCATTTTATTAATTTTATTTGATTTACTAAGACAAATGTGCAAATTCCAGGTGGTGATGGCTGTGGCCCAGTTGTATTTCCACCTGGCCCCCAAAGCAGAAGTTGGCGTGATTGCCAAAGCGTTGGTCCGCCTGCTGAGGAGCCACAGGTGAGCTTCCTGCGTTTCTCCTTTCAAAACGTTCTAGAAGTAGTCGAGCTGGTCGATGATAATCGCTTCTTTAACAAAATAAACATCATCATTCAAAACTATTCCCACCCTTCAACTTTTTCCTGTTGAAACCAAGAGTTGTTATGTATTTTACTGGAAACAATGCAAAGTAGTCCTAATTGTTAAGTGAAAGGAAATAAAGTAAATGTTCACCAAGTTTGTTTTGTAAAACCACATTGTTTGCAAGTTGCAGCTGCAACTTTTCTGGGGCGTGTCTCCTCCAGATAAAGATTCAAAGTTTTGCCCTTTTGTTGTAAAGTTGTATTCGATGAAGAGCGTCGGCGAACTTTGAATGGGCCATTTTACCAGATGAATATCTGATCTAAACCAGCGGTGTCCCAGCATTTCTGCCACACGGGCAAAATGACAAAACCCAAAGCCCTCGAGCGTAATACAAATATGATTCTTTTCTTTTAATAGAAATAGAAAAATAATTTCGTAGGGTTTTCTTTTAATTTGTTTTTTTTATCCGCTTTCCAGGAACTGAATACGCAATATTTTAACAAAATAAAAAAAGTAGTTAGAGCCAGGGATGTGCACAGATAGATGCTAAGACGTGCAAAAGCTCCTCCCCCTTTTCATCTTTTCATCATCTTTATTTATTTATTTTTTAAAACTCTTTTTTGTATTTCTGGATTTAAAAGCCCCACAACATGGCCATATTCTGCTATACTTGATTCTGCTTTTTCCAATTTGTTAAAGAAACCAACCTGTAGAATGTTGAACAATATTAAACATCTGCATCAGACCTCATATGGTTATTTATTTGAAATATATTATAGACACCATGTTTAATCTGTGCCGGTAAGAAATCTCACACTACTAAAGCAGGTGGTGTTGTGTTTAATGGTGAGCTGGACTTTATTTAGGTATATCTGAGTAAAGGGGCTGAATGCAACAGGTCCCTTGTTCTTTTTCAAAATGCTGAAGGAGAGTATTGTATACTGTTTATTTTATTTCGCCAAAAATTTCGCCAAAGATTTAAGGCGTACCAATGCTTTTGCAAGTCACTGTATGAAAAAAAAAAAAAACGACTCGTGGAGAACACAATGAAAGTCTCAATGAGGGAAAATAAAGCTTTAATAACACCCCAAAACCCTGTGACGCTGTAAACAACAGCAAAAGGACAAAGAGAGGGAGAAAGAATAAATCTGTTAGGCCCTGAAGCAGAAAGCGGATATTAAACAAGGGGGCTCGGTGAAGCTGAAGTAAACATGAAAGCATAAACCATGCAGAGAGATGACAGCGCAGCACCTCTGGGCTGCACGTCCTGAAGCCTGTCGAGCCTCTTATTAAACAAGTGGCTCTGCTCTGGGTTTAATGGAATCATCATTCAGCAGGATTCAAACTGCAGCATCTCTCCGTGTGTCAGAAAATCACTGAACTGGGCAATGTGTTTTATTAAGCTCCATCCTGAGGAGCGTGATGTGCCTCAGGTTTTATTGCAACTTGTAGATCTCCCTTAAGGGATTAAATAAAGGTCCGTAACAGAAAAGCTGCAAAAGTACATATTTAAAGTTCAGTGATGGACTGGATATTCTAAATGTTTTGTTTTTCTTTATGGTGCTATGGTCTTTTTTTTGTTTTGTCCTTGATAAGACAGATTTTATACAGCAGGAGCGTCAAACTCATTTTCATTTTGGGCCAAATAAAAAATCTGAATGTTCTTTCAGGGCCGGTTGTTTCAGAAGGTATTGATGAAAACCATTAAATTGTTAAAACATCACTACATCTGTTTGTTTCAGCATTCAGTAAGTGTTTCTTAAAATTAAATAATATTGAACATCTTTTCACACCAATTCTGTGTCCAGGATTTTGTATCACAGATTTTGTGGTGCTAATTTAGAAATATTTGTAAGGATTTTTTTTTACAATTCTTCAGCTAATGTATGAAGTTAAATGTGACTTTTTGTTAATCTCTGCATTTATCACAGACTACAGCTTGACATTAAGTTAGGCTGAGGCAGCAGTCTCTTAAACTCAATGTTTATGGCCAATTTTGAGAAACAAATTTCAGTAAAATCAGACAAAAATGTGGAGATCTATTGTTTTTGTGTGAATTTTGCAGATTTGTGAAAAATCGGAAGGACTTATTGATGCAATTTGGATCCGGAGGCCCACATAATCAGCTTCTGTGGGCCAGATTTGGCCCCCAGGCCTTGAGTTTGACACACGTGCAATACACAGTCCTAGTCCAATATTTCAACAAATGCAGATGCTTAAAAACTCTGAGGGTTTAAAGTACATCTGATACCTGGAGTTCCTACTGGTGCAGCATTGTTGCTATAGATATATCTGACATGTTAGCACTGCTAACAGCTACAGTATTCACAAAAAGCTCAAATCTTGACAATTGTGAGCTTTTTGCTATAATGCTATGCTAACATAAGCTTGTTTTCTCTTTGTTTTGATAAGACTTATTGATATTCAGAGTAGAAGCATATTTTAAGTCCATTTCCAGTGAAGTGCATGTGGACTAAATTTGCAAGAAAAAACGGTTTGTATCGTGCTTGACAGACTTTCCTAGAAAGTCTGGTTTGTTTGGGTCGGTGTGAACGCACAAATCTCAGACAGACTTGTTCTGAAAGTCATAAAAATTAACGGCGAGTGTTTCACAGTTCTGTCCGGGGAAATCAGGCAAACTGAAAGTGTGACTCGTAAAAGGTGAAAAATGTGAAACCCAGATTTGATCAATGAACGAAGTGTGTGTGGGCGGGGCGCGGGGTTACACCAGCTGTATCCAGTAAAGGTTAAATGCCATTTTACTGGTGCAATAAAAATCGACTTTCAGAGCCTCCATACGCAGACTGATGTATTTAACAAGTAGCATTGATAATGTTTATTAGCTGTGGATGTCCAGTGTGGTAACTTCAGTGTTTTAGTCCAAAAAGACACTTTAAAGTAATTCAACTTTGTCATTTGAAAGACCTCCACCAGTTCCTTCCCTCTCTCTTCTGTTCCATCAGTGAGGTCCAGTACGTCGTTCTTCAGAATGTGGCCACCATGACCATTAAAAGGCGGGTAAGTTACACTAGTTGGACTACACTTAGCATGTGTTTGTTTTGCATTTTAAATTCAAAGATTTATGTGGGGTTCTTTTTGGTGTGTGTGCATTGCAGGGCATGTTCGAACCGTACCTGAAGAGTTTCTACATCCGCTCCACGGACCCAACCCAGATTAAAATCCTTAAGGTTTCTCTCTGTTCTGTTCTGTCCAACCCGCTAAACCCAGAAGGCTTGTTAGAACTTCGCCGACATGTTGTTGTTTTTCACAGCTGGAGGTTCTCACCAATCTGGCCAATGAGACAAACATTTCCACTATTCTCAGGGAGTTTCAGGTAACGTCGAATTAAATGTACTTTATAATGATTCCTCAATTTTGTCGGCCTACACTGTGATACAAAGATACAACAATGAACGTGTTTGTGTGACAGACATACATTAAAAGCATGGATAAAGATTTCGTAGCTGCAACAATTCAGGCTATCGGCCGCTGCGCTACGAACATCGGTGAAGTGAGAGACACGTGTTTGAACGGCCTGGTGCAGCTGCTGTCCAACCGAGATGGTAAGAGTAGAGAGAGCCTTAAAATTGGTAAATATTCTGTGGTAAACGAGATAGTTGCATGAAATAATATTTTATTTTAATCAGCTCTATTTATTTGTAAATTTATTGCTATGAAATATGTATATTTCAAAATGGTGCTCAAATTGCAATAAATATTAGCTAATTATTTAAGTAACATTCATCAGGCTTGCCTGCAACATAGTGTATCTGGTGTAGGGTTGAAACGATTAATTGATTATTCAATTTAGAGATCGATTAGTCGCTAACTGGACTCAAAGAACAGACCATTTGCTGAAGAAACAACATATTCAGAGCTGTAATTAATCTAAAACTGCACAATATATATTTACATTTTGAATTCAAGATAAAAACATCTGTCTGTAAATACTTTTTGGCATAGCTTTAGCTTAATTTGGTTTAGATTTACTAAAGTAATGCTATATGTTATCACATTTTAGCAAAAAAAATAAATTTTCTGAATTTAAAAAGTAATTAAAGGGATTTGCGTATTTTAATCTTTTAATGTATTTAAAATATTGAATAAAAAGGCTAAAGTGGTCAAATGAAAAACATGAAGAACATACTGATTTTTTATCAGATTATTTTTAATTAAATAATCCTTGTTTGCTGCCCTAATCTGCTGACAGTGATTGCTTGAAGCAACCTAAAAATTCACAGGTAAAGACAGTAAGGTGGTCAAGTCAGTTGTTGCTTTTGTTATTGATTTGATTTTTTCAACTCAGAATTGAAAAATAGTCACACATTTGACATATTTGACTATTTATAGCGAGTTATTGTGCCTGTTTTTTCCCCCCTCGTTTTGCACATCCCTGACATGTATGCAAAGTTTCTACAGACGTGGGTCTGAACTGTAACACTCTGTACTTTCACTGACTGATGCAAACGTTTGACTCGTCTACAGAGCTGGTGGTGGCCGAGTCAGTGGTCGTCATCAAGAAGCTGCTTCAGATGCAGCCGGAGAAGCACAGTGACATCATCAAGCACATGGCGAAACTAACAGACAACATCCAGGTTACGATTTGGCCTCCTCTCCGTTAGCATGGCCAGGGGTTCTGCAGACACTACAAACAGAGGTAGGTCTCACCGTTTGGCGTGCTCCCACAGGTCCCGATGGCACGAGCCAGTATTCTGTGGCTGATTGGAGAATACTGCGAGCATGTGCCAAAGATCGCTCCGGACGTCTTGAGGAAGATGGCCAAGTCGTTCACCAATGAGGAAGACATCGTCAAGCTGCAGATCCTAAATCTGGCCGCGAAGCTTTACCTCACCAATTCCAAGCAGGTACCAAGCTTAAGATTTTCTCTAACAACAGACTAGAATTACTCCAAATTTATCCAGGTTTCATTAATAGTATGGAAAGCTACAGAAAAGTTCTGGTGTGCAAAGAGAAAACAGAATGTGGAAAAATGTTGGCCTTTCCATGTCAGGGGATTCCAGGGTCAGCTGTCCTCGTCCTCTGCGTCCTCTTTCCTACAGACTAAATTGCTGACGCAATACGTTCTCAACTTGGCCAAGTACGACCAGAACTACGACATCCGCGATCGGGCCCGCTTTATTCGGCAGCTCATCGTTCCCACGGAGAAGAGCGGCGCCCTCAGCAAGTACGCCAAGAAGCTTTTCCTGGCTCTGAAACCTGCACCTGTCCTGGAGTCTCCGTTTAAAGGTATGGCAGGAAGAACATCCTGCATTCAGACAATTGTCGCTTTGATGTTTCTCTGAGCTGAATTATTTTTCCAAATACAGGATTTATTTTGTGTTTGTTATATCTAAAGCTCTTTAAGAATGTTGAATGTCTTTAACGCAGTTGGTTAATCTATTAACAAAACCCACTGATTCCACAAATGGAAAAAAAAAACCCTGAAAAATTAAGACAGTCAAAAGCAGATTTAGTTGATAAGCTAACATAATCAGGTCTTAATTGCAGCAGACGACTCATTCGCATCGTAGTTAGATCTACGCACTATTAGGGTTTCATTTAGAGACGATTGGTTGGATTAACTCGATTAATTGTGATCTCATTCAAGGAGTTTGTTTGTTTGCATCTTTTAATATATTTCTCATTTTTGTCAGAAAGGCTTAAACAATTAAATGAACATTTGTATTCAATTAATCATCAGAATAATCAATAGAATAATTGATTACCGATATTTGATTACCGATATAATCTTTAGTTGCAGCCCTAATTTTGCTACAAAATAAGATCTATAAATCTCTTTTAAAGTTCTGTTTGACTCAGGACTTGACTAGCATAAGGTCCAAACCGCTGCGTTGAACTGGTTTTTAAATTACTGACTCCATGTTGTAAACCCAAAACACCAAAACAAGATTTTAAGCTCGATCATCTCAGGTTTCTCAGATTGCAGACTTCTTTCCCCTGTACTTGTTGCTTTGTGTTTGTGCAGACAGAGACCACTTCCAGCTGGGTTCGCTTTCCCACCTGCTGAATGCCAAGGCTGGGGGCTACCAAGAGCTGCCCGACTGGCCCGAAAGCGCCCCCGACCCCTCCGTGCGCAACGTGGAGGTGAAGGAGTCTGTGCGTGCAGTGGGAACAGTAACATACAGAGACACGGGGGCCCCCTGGGGGCCCCTGCAAACGAAGGGGAACGAGAGCTGCTCCTTCGCCAGAGCAGTGCCTCAGAGGGGCTGGACTCCAGAGCTTCCCATCCAAAATAATCTCACCTCCAATATATCATGGATTCCTCATCCATCCATTTACAGCCCGTTACCATTAACACACATCCTTCTGGTCGCCGTTGACTACCCTGATGGATGTTGCTTAACGGCTTTCCCTCCGTTGAGGAGAACGAGTCACACAAAGAAAAGAGGATTCTTTTCTTGTTGATGAGAGAAAGTTGTTGCAATGAAATTTAATATTCAAACGCATCTGGGAAACAGTCCGTGGTAGCAAGCTCCTCTCATCCTCTTTGCTGCACTCGCTTCTGCCGGGCAGCAGCTCCTCGGCCCGTCCACACATTGTTTCTCACAGCCGTTTGAACCACGTTGTGACACGGAGGGGGAGCAGGCTTTGGTTCTGAACTGAGACCAGCGGCGTTGTTCTGATTCACATGTTCATTTTTTTTAATGGTGCGGGCTTTTCTGCACCTATGCTCTCCATATTAGCAGTTTCTCTGGTTCTTTCTCTCGCCTCTCATACAAACTTCAAGAACAGCATGGTGGAAAATTGTTTCCGTTTTGAAACGACTCAAAACATTGAATTTAAGCAGCACAGGCAGCCAGCCCACGCCTAGTTACAAACCACTTGGGAACATTACATTTAATTTGAAATTAGATTAAGCTATTTCCTAAATTAATCATCAACATTTTCACAAAAATAATGATTTAATATGTTTAAGAGAAAGTCTTACCAGTTCTGACCAAAGTCTCTCCTCTTGTCCTGCATCCCATCCCCTCCATGTGCTGTTGGCACTGCAGTGTGTTTTAAATGGACGTAGAATCAAGTGATGCTAAGGCTTGATTCTACCGCCACATATGGTGTTTTTGTTTAATAGTGAAACCAGGAACCTGCCATCGATGAGGTCATGAGTGCAGAAGATTTTTTTATATATATATTCCAGTCTGCTGAATTGGTACAAGATTCTCGTAAATGTTGGTTATTTGGCTTTCGAATGGATTTGTTGCTTTTTTCCATAGATATTCTCATTGAAGGAAACGGCATGTGTAAGCAGAAACCCTGACTCCATGTTTCTGCTTCTCTTCACATAGATCATACAGCTCTGCTAGCTCAAAAGACTCCACGATGTACTGCAGAAGTAGGCTAGCTCTGCTTCTGAGCTAGTCTGTTAGTGTTGAAGTTTATATGAACCTAAGCCAAAGGTCGGAGACAGCCATATATATTTAACATCTTGTATGAACAGTCTAAAACTATCAAATAAAAAAAAAATCAAAGCATCTATCCATAACAAACAAAACCCTCTGGTCAGATTCAGATGGAAATACAGTGACTTCAGAAATCCAAGCATTCCTTTTCGATTGTGACGTTAATACTGCGATGACAAAAGTGATGCGACATATTGTGCGGCTCTACAATTGCTATTATCAATATGCAGATTTTCTTTCTTCTCTGCCAAAAACTCATGGAAATCATTAAGATAATGTTGATGTTCTAATTTTGATCTACTCTTTCTCAGCTGGATTTATAGTGCATAAAAAACAAACAAAAAAAATTTATCTAAAATTTATGTGTTTTATCCTCACATTTTAGCTAAAGAGCTAAAACAAACTAAAACATCGGTAGGATTTTTGAATCAGCACCTCAGTTGCTTTAAGATTTGACATTTTTAAAACCCGGGGGGCGGGGGGGGTCCCCGGACCCCTGAAGGCTCGGTTTTGACCGGCTCTGTCTCCCTCTGCACTCCGCATCCCGTCGTCAGATGGAGGAAGTCATAACCACCGGAGAGGGGCGGATCGGCCTGCTGGGAGACTGGCGAGAGGTGCCCCGTCTGCAGGGTCTCAGAGTGCAGTGGTTTGGTTTCTGATGACTGCTCCCTCTCATTTCCTTCAGATTTCACTCTTGATCTTTTTCTCTACCGAATGTTGGCAAAGCTGGAATTGTGAACAAAAAGTTTGTCCACGATTCAGATTTTCTGAATCTTACAGAATTTTTGTTTGTTTTATAAGTGAACGTTGAAATTATCATTTTTAAAAATAAATACCAAGGAATTATTTACATTAAACAAGCTCCTATATCTTACTGAAAAGTTTTCTTTTATAAAATGTACTAAGATATTTGCACTTTAACTAGACCAAAAATACTTGGTAAGATTTGTGTTCTTCGACTGATTCTGACCTGATTTTACTGAATCCTCCATACTCTATAATGGATTCTCTCACCTGTCATCCCAATATGCAGTCAATAGAGAACAGTTTGAATTAAGTTCAGAGTTGTAGCTAAAGTTAATAAATAATGGTGTGATATTATTATTCATTATACATTTGCTCTTCTGATTTGAAGCTTGCATGTCAAACATGAAGTCAGGGAGACGACACACTGTTAGCAAAACATTAAAAACACAGGATTTAGCTTTTCATGCATAGTTTCCCCAGCAGACTCACTCTGTTCCTGTTTCCTCTGCTGCACCTCACTGCTCCTTCTTCAAAGTTGATTCTTTTTTTAACGTGTGGCGTTGCTTGGTGTGATCTCATTCATCGCTGCGCCTCTCATGGCCGTGATTTCATAGTTCACTCACGTCTTGTTTTGTTGTTGATGGTTTGATCGTAAGTATGTCTGTGCATGACCACAGCACCGTTCACACGTATCTGAAACCCTGGTAAAGATGTGTAAAAAAAAAAACACCTTGAAATTAGATCACCTTTTATTGCTGTTGCATAAACTTACACTAAAATGTTCAGAACAAAGCTAAGCTTTGACTTCAGCAAGTATTTGGTAGGGAGAAGCAATTTATGTTACACAATTGCTTTTGTTGTTAATTACTTGCTCCACCATCGCTTTTATAAAACCCTCCTTGCTAATAGAACTCTTTGATTTTGTATCTGATGAACTTCTGTGTTGAGTTTTGATCTCGTATTTTGGGTCGTCGTCCTGGTAACTGAATCAATGATGACGCCTTCATATTGCTAATGGTGGATAAACAACGTAACGTTTCAGGAAAATTGTTAATCGGCTGTCATTAGTGGCTACGCTAACTAGCCTTAGCATCTGTGAACCAGCTGCAGCATAGCAGAGAGTAAGGGGAAAAGTGTAAGCATTGCATACGTGAGGATGATTGACAATCCTAAGATCCTCTTCTTGGCTCTGATTGGTTCTTTTTGACCAATCCGTGTATTTCTGCAGAAGCCAGCGAAGCTCCATTTCTTTTTATTTTAATTTTATCTCTTATATTGTGCTGTCACATGACAGTTTTAGCAAATATGTAAAAAAAAAAAAAACATTGTTAAATAAGATTTACATACTTTAAATGCTTTCTTATCTTTCCCATTTTGTGTATGCGTGAAAACAAAATGGCCTTTATGTTCAGTTTTATGTTTACACCCCAGAAAAACAGGAATTGATTTCAACACATCCTGGACACTTTGATCCATTTAAAAATTAAAGCTAAGATTAGATTTTATGTGGATTATTGCGATTGATGTTAAACTGATATAAGGCAAAAATTAACTGGAACACCGACAAAACGTGATTTTATTTTAAGGCTATTACACATCTTTAGCAGCCTGGGTCAAAATACGTATGGAGGGATCTGCGCATTAATATGAAGTTATATTGGAGTGAAAAATCACCATTTAGTAGCTCCATGTTAGCCAGATACTGTGATGATAATTTCACATGCGGTGATGAAATTTGGGGTTTACTTCCTGTCTCTGAGTTTCCAACTTGTCTACACCCTTTTATATATATATATATATATATATATATATATATATATATATATATATATATATATATATATATATATCCCCTCCCTCTCTCTGTCTTGCTTTAAAACAAACAAACAAAACATTTCCTTCCTTCTTCCTCATCTCCATCCCTACTCTTTTTTTTTGTTCTTTTCTACATCTGCCAGGTTTTTGCGCTGCTCGAAAGAGTCACAACATTGACGAGCGTGAGTCCGTTTAGCGGCGACGAGCCACAAGTTCCTTCAGCCCGAAACCCACGTAGCTGCGACAAACAAACCCCGAGTGCTTTTAAACACCCTGCCTTATTATGTAGTTGCTGTTCTGTGCTTAGCTGAGCCGAAGCCACCTGAAACACAGCTCCCCCTCTCTCCCTCCTCCTCACCATTACAGAAGTGATTCTTTCTCGTCAGGCATGTCGAGACGCGTTAGCGGAGTGATTTTTTAAAGTGGGATCGGGAGATGTCCGCGCTCATTACCGAACAGCTCCGGTCAATGAGCGCGGACACGGAAAGAGCAGATTGCTTTCTTTGGGGGAAAAAAAAAAAGCGTAGGAGGATAAGTCCTCAAAGGCATCACTTCTGTTAATGAAAATGCTCCCTGTATTGAAAGAAAACCATTTATGCAACTGGTCATGAAGGCAACACCTGGTGCTCGTCTCATTCGGCGTAAAGAAGCATCCGAATTGAATTCATTTTCTTTTTTTTCTTTCTTTTACTTCTCTCGTAAAATACATTGGAGTATTAAGGCCACGCTAGGAAAATGAAGAATATAAAAGTACGAGAAGAAAGCCGTAATACTACGAGAGTAATGTCATAGTATCACGAGAATAGATCTGGTATGACTTTATTCTCATATTTTTTTGTGCTATTTTATAGTAATTTTATTATGACTTAATTCTTATAATTGTATTTTTAATTGTTCTTATTGTGGCCATAATACTCAGTCGTAGTAAAAGCAATGACAGCCTCACAAATTTTCACAGGGGCGGAAAAAACCAAACTTTTTATTTGATCAATCTATCTGTTGTCTTATTGAAAAAATACGACTCTAAATGCCTTTCTATGGCCTGAACATGATTCTCAAGAGGGAGGGGGCCAGCATTTCTCAAAAGAGGGCCATGGCCCCCTCAGCCCCTCCCTTGGGGGTCCCACTGTGTAAAAGCAGATCAGCAGCAGCGATGGATGGCTTCATTTGGCTGCATCACGCCCAGGCAGAGGCATTCATGGCCATGCTACTCTGCCCACGTCTGTGCTTTTTGCTGAGGGTTGTTTCTTTTTTCTTTGTTTTTGCTCCCCTCCACTGTGGCTGAAATAAAAACTCACTGGGCTCCGTTTCTGTCCATCAGGTGCCTGAATGGACCAAATGCAGCAGCCGGGAGAAGAGGAAGGAGAAGAAAGTCGAGAAGCCGTTCTACTCCGACTCAGAGGGAGAGTCCGGCCCGACCGAGTCTGCTGACAGCGGTAACGTTTATCCTCAGTGTGCCGACAGGACGCATTTTATCAAAACGGATGTCTTGCCACCATGGATTCATGGTGGATCTGCTGTGATTCAAGAACATTAGTGAACACAGACAGGTCAAAGGTTATAAAACAATATCCCTAGCTGTTAACGTCTCGCTGTCCCAGACAAACAGACGAAACCAGAAGTTTACATACACAGAATAAAAATACACTTAGACCTTTTTTTCCTCCATGTCTGAAGTTAAATCAGACCAAACCTCTCTGGATTTAGGTCGGTTAAAATGACCAAAAGTATTTCTGTTTGCTAAACAGAAATACTTTTCTATTATTGTTATGCCACAATGACGAGAGGATTTGTCAAATACTTAATTATTAATGTCTTCAAAATCACAATAAAGTTCGGGAAACATAAATACTTCACCGAGGCGCGTTTTTTTGATATTGTAAATTAAATATTGAATTTTTACATAGCTTAATGTTAGAGAAGTTAACGCCTCTTTTTTAAAGAAATAATCCATTTAATCTAATATTTTATTAATTAGAGAAACCAATACGTTTGTATTGATTCTCTGAAAACATAACCAAACTGATTATCAAAGTTTTGCCTAAGATATGAAGATAAATGGATCACAACATTAAACATCTAATTAGTTTGAGCTAATCAGTTGACACCATGATACTGCTGCCACCACTGCTTTCTTTTGGACTGAAAAATATTTAAGCAGCTCAACTTCAACTTGTTCGATTCAGGCTTAAAAATTGTTTATTTTCTTCATCTGAGCCTTAGACTAAATGTTAGAGACACAAAGTGACTCAATATAATTGATGCTCCAAGCTATTATTGATGCTTGGAGCATCAATAAGTCAAAAAAATAACTAAAAAATTTGTATTCCACACCTGCAAAACAGTTTGGATTAAATACTTTCCCCTCTGACTAAACCTTATTTTCCTTTCCAGAGTCGGACTCTGCCAGCGGCTCGGAGAGCGGCAGCGAGGGGAGCGGCTTGGCCTCAGAGAGCGAAGAGAGCGGCGAGGTCTCCGTGTCCGAGGAGGATGAGGAGGAGGAAGAGGAGGAAAATAAAACGAAGAAGAGGGAATTAAAGAAGGTGGTGCAAGAAAGCGAAAGGTGACCAACACAGTTTGAAGGGTTTATAATCTTATTGTTTTCCAGAGGATTTTTGTAATCGGTGTTAAAGCCTCAGGTCGTCCAGTGTTGCTTCCCTTTAGCTAAAACCGGATCAATGTCTGTCTTGTTCATTTAATCACCGTCTCCTTTCTGTTGTCAGTGAGCAGAGCAGCGAAGAGGAAGACAGGAAACACGAGAGGAAGATGAAACAGCGGAAGAGCGACTCGGAGTCGGAGTCTGACGAGGAAGAGGAGAGCGAGTCTGAGAGCAGCCAGTCAGAGTCTGACGACTCCGAGTCTGAGGCAGAAGTCAGAAAGAAAAAGAAGGTACGCCGAGCAGACTGAGGCGGAGACACCGTGTTTTAGAAAAATATTCATAACCCTGGAGGGATTTTTTACATTTTGTCCTCTGAAAGAAATATAACAACAGAGAAATGACTGTCTCTGCTTTTTGTCCTTCATGATATAGATAAAGTAGCTTTGGATTTTAATCTCATAATCATTACTTTTTATAATCAGGATTCAGCTTTTTTTGGGATTTTAATTTTTTCAACAGAATTTCATTCTCAGAATTAAGAATCGAATCTCCAAATTTGGACATGAATTTTTAGATTCAAATGAATGAATTTGAAACTCAGAGACTTTTTTCTCTCCGAGTTTCTCAGAATTCAGAGAAAAACTTCTTTCAAACTTCAGTGTGAATTTTATTTATTTATGTTTATTATTTTCAGTGACCCTAATCCTCCTCCATGATTCATATAAATTGTGGGATGCTCATGACATTTGTACTTGATCTTCCTCCAGGCAGCTGAATCTAAACCTCCTTCCAAACCTGTCAAGAAAGAAACCAAGAAAGAGAAGAAGGAAATGTCTCTTTTGGACCTCGATGATTGTGAGTTGTTTTTTTGTTTTTTTTTCCATTTTTTCCACAGAGAAAGCAGATGTTTTATATAAACACAGGCTGGTCTTTTGCTTATCAAACAATAGACCAGATCATATGATTTCTTTTTCATAAGGACTGAATAAATAAAAGTTCAGCGTCTCTGAATGTTGACTTCCATCTTTTCCTCCCAGTTGAACCAGCTCCCTCACCTCAAGTCACACCGGTCAACAACTTGCTCTCTAACAGCCTGGTGACCGACCTGGAAGGCCTTTCCCTGTCCGAAGCCGTCCTGTCGCCAGCGGTAAGCAGAAACGCTTCCGTCTTCCTGCCTTTAAAGTTGCGGGGTGGAACAGAGACGGAGTGCGAGACATAAGATATGTTTCCACAGACCATCGCCCCCTCCAGCGCGCTGAAGAGCTACGAGCTGCTGCACCGCATCACGGGCGAGGGTCTGTCGGTGGAATACTGCTTCAGCCGGCAGCCGTTCAGCCCCGACGCCAACATGGTGGCGGTGCAGATGCAGTTCACCAACAGCTCCACGTCCGACACCAAGAGCCTGCACATGGAGGACGTGAAGCTCCAGTCGGGGATGAGGGTGAAGGAGTTCCCGGAGATAGGTACCCCGACAGCAGCAGACGTCGCTCGTGTGTTTAGATGTTTTCCTGACTTTTAATCAACGTCATTTACGCTTTTGCGTGTCGACAGAGTCGCTGCCAGCCGGCGAGACGGCCACGGCGGTTATGGGCATTGATTTCTGCGACTCGACACAAGCTGCAAACTTCCAACTGTGGTGAGCTGATGTCTCTGTTCGCTCAGTTTTACATCCTTTCCTCAACTTTAAAACACAACTAGAGCGTCTGTAGCAAAACTGTCAGTTTTTCTAATAGTTTTCTAATAGTTATTCTTGACTTTTGCAAAACGAGCATTTCTCAAAGTAATTCTTACAAAACGCCGTGCTGCAAAAGCTAGTTTCTTTCTCATAATCCTTAGTTCATTTCTCAAAATTAAATATCAGTGTCAGTAGCACATCTCTGACATTTTTTCATTGTTTATGGACAAGACAGTAAAATTGACTAGTCATGTTGTTATCATTACAGTGTATTCGTGTATTCTGGTGGGACACACACCAGAGTACGTGTTGTAAACTACAACTGAAGTTTTGATGATCAGCATTTCGTACGATTGTAAGAGATCAACGGCAAGAGACAGGACAAGATTAACATTTATGCTTCTACTGTAATTTGGTAGACAGATCATTTCTGTGATTCAGAAAGGAAAGGACGGCCCTTCAGAGCACAAAAACAAAAGTAGAATTGGGAACATAAGACAATCTCCATAACCCTGTGCTGTCTCAAGAATTGGACCCCGCAAACTTTTTACCCGGTGTGCGAATTCGTGTCTCTGCGCAACTTTAAGCTCCGTTGTCCCACTGAAAGAAAAAAACAATGTAGTACCACTTCTGTGCCTGAATCTATTTTCTTTGTGAAATAAAACCAATGCTGATCTAAGATCAATAAATATATCGCTGTCGTTTTGCAGCACGCACACCAGGAAATTTTTTGTGTCCATCCAGCCGCCCGTCGGAGAGCTGATGAGGCCGGTCTTCCTCACAGAGAACGAGTTCAAAAAGGAGCAAGGTGAGCGTTCCTTTAAAGTGCAGCAATATGTTACTCTGCCATTGATGCCGAGGCGTATAACTAGGCTTTTTATCTCATTATTACTGCTAAACATCATTCACATCAACCTGTCAGTGAGACTAGGCTCTGAAATTAGCCAATTGCCTGCAGTCTCTCTCTCGTGTGTTTGAATCTAAATGTCAATGAGCAATTTCTCATTTTTTACAAATAAACTTGAAATAATAAACAAAAAAGTTGTTAATGGCGGTTGTAAAACAATAAAAGGAGCATTTCTGTCATTGACTGACATGCAGTGTGGACAAAACGCTAATCCATGCAGCTTCTCCCTCAGTGCATTATATTGACCCCCTCACCAGGCTAAACTTTGTTTGTTCATTTATTTTAGTACATCAGCAACAATGACAGCTATCTATATATATAATAAGACATTCTATCTATTTAAAAGATATAATAGTATTTGATTATGCATACAAAACCTACAGAAAGACTAGTTTTATTTGGTGCACTGCCATGTTTTCTGTCTATTTTATAAAAATATTTTAACACAAAAACACAACTGGTGAACCTCTCTACCCCCAGGCTTAGATAGTTTCTAGGGGAAACCGAACTGTGTACGGGATGATATGAACAAACTGATTGGCTGCCCCCACCAGAGCTGCCAATCACATTTCAAGAGTGGCCGGTGCCCCGCCCCTGTGGCCACGCCCCCTGGCTGAGCCCTCAAAGCATGATGTCACCTTTTTTAAAAAATGGCCTAAGTCATTTTTTGCCAAAAGTGATTTTTGCAAAAAAATAAAAATAAATCACCTCCTTTTAATACGCAAGAGGATAAGGGTCCACTGGAAAAAAATAATAAAACAGTTCTGACTTTAATCTCAGAAAAAAGTCAGAATTTTTACAATGTCAGAGATGTGCTACTGAATTTCTGAGAAAAAAATTCTGACACCCCGCAACTTTAAAGGCAGGAAGACGGAAGCGTTTCTGCTTACCGCTGGCAACAGGAATTTTTTCAGTGCCTTTCTTTTTCAATGGTGAGATGTTAGAAATGACTAAGTCTGTCACAATAAGCAATAAATTGATAAATGAGTGCAATAATTCTTTAATCTCAGAATTATGACTTTAATCTCCGAAATCTGAGATTAAAGTCAGAACTGTTTTTTTTTTCCAGTGGCCCTAATCCTCTTCCGTTTTTTAATTACCAAAGGAAAAAAAATACTTTGGTGAAAAACGTCTTAGACCGTTATTTTAGGAAGGTGATGATCTAAAATGGTTCCAGTTAGAAACAGAAACTGCTTTAAAGGTGAAATGACGTGTGGCTGCAGCCTGAACCACTGCAGTAAACGTGCAGTAAACATGTAATAAACGTGTAGTAAACGTGTCCTCCTCTTCATACAACCCCTCATAGAGAAGCCTTTTCAGACAGCCGGTAAGTTGGCTTTGATAGGTCTGTTGTTCCCAGCCGTCTGTGTGCCCGCCTGCTGTACAGCAAACCTCAGAACCCCCACTTTCCCACCATCATCCCCTCTTCCCTGAGACGCGACCCCTGACCCCTTCCTGCCTTGGTAGTCACACCGCAGCTGCATCTTCAGGTCTGGAGCTGCTGACCTGCTGATCACAGGAATGACTGGAAATGCTCATCCACTGATCATGATTCAGTTCTGTTTGAGCACAAAGCGAATGACAAAAACTACTTTGAAACCACGAGTAACCACTGATCTAAGCTATCTTGTTGTTGTTGTTTTTCTGAACTGTTTCTTTGCAGAGAAACTGATTTTTTGAGCGTAAATTTAGTTTTTGCTCGGTAATGGCTTTTTACTTACGGGTTTGTAGTGTACATTTGAGAGGCAGTTTGGGAATATATTGGGAACTGAGAGGTCTACCATCAATCCCCTTCTGTGTTCAGTGGGAAGCATCACTGCATTCCAGTTTGCACAGTATGTTTGTTATTCCTGGTTGACTGGATACTACTAAAATCCTAATATACGGCGGAATTTAAAGGTAGACATGCAGAAACCACCTTGCTGGGCTGTGAATACAGTATGTGTGCTGTATGTAATACTGTATGTCCAAACATGGCAGACATCTAGAACTTTTTACATCTATATTTACATATATTCTGGTTGTATATAATTTCAGTGCCTTTCTTTTTCAATGGTGAGATGTTAGAAATGACTAAGCCTGTCACAATAAGCAATAAAAAGATAAATGAGCGCAATAATTTTCATTTGGACAACAGTCGTTAAAGACAAGCTGACTTTTAATATTGTTGAAGAAACGCTGTAAACATTTGATACCTGCACAAAGTAGTTAGCTTGCGCTACCTGCCACTTTTACCTGTTTCCCGGCATAAGCCGAATGATTTTTTTCATACAGTTTTGTTTATAACATTTTAGTTGCTGTTGTTTCAGATGTTTATTTGGTTCCAGTGTTTGTTTGTTTTTATCTTTGAGGTGGTGCATGCCCATTATTATGCCAGTATTATTTTAGTGAAAAATGATCTCAAGATGGCAGTGTTATTATTTTATCACCACAATTTCTGGGCCAATTTATCATCCAGCATCATTTCTTATGGTGACAGGCCTAGAAACGACTAAAAGCATCACCTTTTCTTTTTTCGCCTCTGCTCTGCTGACACTCTTCCAGGTCAGCTGATGGGAATGAATGAGATCACAGAGAAGCTAATTCTAGATGCCAAGTGTCGGAACGAGCACGCCATCGTCCAGAGAGTGACCACCGCCGCCAACCTCAGCCGCGTCCCCTGTGGCTCAGACAAAGAGTGCAGGTAGGAGGATCAGCGCCTCGCTGTGCAGTAATCGTTCAAATGAAATGCATAACCAGCTTTCAAATCCCAGAATATAGTAAACAGTGATAGCATCTTCATTCAGACCGCAGAATATTCAGTAATGACAGTTGGGAGTGTTGAGTTTAACTTTTAATAAGGCTTCAAACTTCAATAGTTAATAGTTGTGTTCAGTACTGTAAAGCAGACATGGCTTCAGATTAAGAGGGTTGAATTTCCAGTGACCAAATATTTTGAAATCTGTGGTAAATGATATTCAGTTGGCTGCATTCTCCACTTCTGCCATTAGATGTCACTACATCCTTTAGTTCATTTTACATCCTCTAGTAAAACTGGAAAAATGTCTTCAAGCAAGCCATACCAGCCGATTTGAATACACTTTATGATTATCCCTCTGTTTATTACCTCTACAGCTCAGTAAGCACAGATATTCATTTTAATCTAAAATTTTTTTTGCATGTATTGAAAAAGTTTGATTCAGAAAAAAAAAACGGGTTCCATATCATTATAGTGCTGTTTATTTTTATACTTGAAATCTATAAAGAAAGCAAAACAAACAGACTATGACCATCAATACGTGTGAACACTCTGGACCAATAAGGACAAGAAAGTTCAAATAAATTGTGTTTTTAGAGAGTTAATAGACCAGCACTCTATCTCAATTTAAAAAAGCTCAGTGACAGCTAATCTGTAATTAGCCACAGTAGCAGCTGTAATAAAAAATGACAGAATATTATAGGAATTGTTACTGCAGTGGTGACTGGTGTGCATTTACACTCCGTTTTATGCTAACAACTGTTGCTACATAGCTGTCCGCTTACTAGCTAAGCTGTTTTTATTGAGCTCATGGTAAACCTAGCCTTTTCACTTTTCAGAAACTTCTTCGCCTTTAATGCATACGGTCTTCTGTGAAAGGATATTGTTCACTCCGTCCTTTCCCATGTTTCCTCTCAGTAGGAACACATCTGTTTGTTAATGTTTCCATCACAACTCCTTTTTATTTTTTTGTCATAAACTGATTTCTGTGGAAATCGCTCTCTGGTTGTCCCCAAAGACATGTACTCAGTGTGAACTCAGAAAATCAATGGAAATACTAATTGGTTTGGAAAACAAGTGAAAAGACCTTATTGTGAATCATTTATTCCAGTGTCGTCTTGATTTGAAGGGTTTCGAAGTTTCACACAGGGTTATGGGTTGTAGGGTCCTTCTCTTTCCTTTTTACATTTGAGAAAGATCAGTGTGGTTTTTGCCTCCAGCTTGAGAATTCATCTAATTTTTGCATCTGAATCTACATCCTGGTAACCGACGTCCATTTCACTCTCGTTCTGTGTTTTCAACCTTACTTCTGCTCTTTTTCTTTTTGCTGCTTTGACTTCAGTCCTCCTGTTCCTCCTCCTGAACATCCTGTCCACAGGTTTGCGGGCAGAACGGTGACCAGCGGCAGCTTGGTGCTGGTCACCGTGGCGACCAGAGAAGAGGGCGCCGCCCAGCTGACGATCAACTGTGAGAAGATGGTGATCGGCACCATGCTGGTTAAGGACATCCTCCTGGCCCTGACGCAGTGACGATAAGCAGACACCCGGCTCGACTTGTGCCCCCTCACTCCAGCCACCTCGTGAATTTCGTTTAGGACTGGTCACCGCTCCATCTCCTGTGTTCTCCAGCAAGCCACGTTGGAGAGAAAGCTTCCAGAGTGTGAACAGCTTCTTTTTAAAAAATAAATCCTCCAAACTCTGTACACTGCATCTGAAGAGTGATGGAGAAGACATCTATAGAAAAATGGAATCAGATTGTAGCATAATCATCTTTTAGCTGCTCAGTTACCCTAAATACCACTTACTGGTATTTAGGGTATTGAAGCAAAATGGACATTGTTTGGAGGTTCTCTGCTGTGCTTGTACTCATTGTCCACATTAAAAATTTTGTTTCAGGTGAAATAAAAAAAAAAAAATGCTTCCAAAAGCGAAGATTTTAAACTCTGTTTGTGGTGTAACCACGTGAATCGGACATCCAGAGATAAGTGGAAATGATGATTTTAGAGGCCCAGCTTGCATAGGTCCGGTACAACAGTGACGCAGTTTTTATGTTTCTTTTTTCCCCCTCTTTTGTCCTGACTTTGTTTCCGTTAAGCCTCAGTTTTAAGCTGTTGAAGTTAGTGACTGAGAGGAAAAGCTAAAACTGTTAAATCTTTAACCTGGGACTGCTTTAGCCGTGCTCAGGACATTTTTTATCATTTTAATTTCTTTCATGTTGACATTATTATTATCTATTGTGTAGCTGTCACAGTGGTTTGCATTGGAATCCAAGTGATGGTGGAGAGACATAAAGGTTTACAAAAACAAAAGATGAATAATTAGCTGGAGTGGTTTAGCTAGGCTATTGGAGATCCAAACAAAAATACACCAGAACAAAATAACTTTTATCTGTTTGGGAAAAAAAGAAAAACATGTCATAATAGTATAAAATCAGAACACTGTATACTTATAAGACTAAGTTTTTATTAAGTATAACCATTTCAATTGGATTTTTGAAAGTAAAAAAAAATCAGCTATCTCAACATATTTTATTAGCATTGAGGGTCAACTTGAAAAAAATAACACAAATCTGGATCATTCTGTTTTGTCTCAAGAAATATTAATCATTTACTACGGGCAGTAAAACAAAGCGTGTAAACAGGATTCTTTAAATACATCAATTGAACAAGTTAACCTAGTTAGAGCGCTGAGCAGATGAGAAGTTTATGAGCAGGCAGTCTTAAAAAGAAAGTGATTTGACTTGAAAGTGCTGTATTACTACTGCAGTGCTATGAGTGTGTGTGCTTTGAGGGTGTACTTTTGTGTTTAATATTGTTAATTAATGTTAAATTTCACCAAGTGGATTTCAAATCTGTTTGAAAAAAATAGTTTTTTTTTCACAGATTGATTTTTTTAGTTGCTTGGCTGACCAAACAGCCAAAAGATATTTACCAGTAAAGTGGCACTTTTATTGAATTTGTTTTTCACTGAAAATTTTTTATATCTTCCAATATTTAGAAGCCACTTGTTTTTAGAAAACTAAACAGAAACAATGTAAGATTTTCCAAAAAAGAAAAAATTACTTTCAGTGTCTTTCACAGCTCATTTCTTTCACAGTAAAAACTTAGCAAAAGCTAATAAGTAGTTAGCTTAGTCTAGGTTCTGCATATTTTCTAAAATTAGCACAGTAGAAACACACATTAAAATGGGTTAGCTTTAGTTATAATGATAATGAGAGTTTAATTATCTCCAAACAAACTCAAGGTAGCACTTTTTTTCTATCTTAGTAGCTGAGAAGTTAGCAGGCTAATAAGTTTCAGCTGAACGGTACAAACCTTATCTTTCAGCAAAAATAGCAACAAGAAATATTTTAAAGATATGTCAAATTTGTTAATCAAAAATATTACAGTCAATGTTCATGTCAAGGTAGGATTTTGTTCAAAATTCCGTTTGGGTTTAAGATTTAAGGAAAACATTTTGAAATTGGCATTTCAAAGTCATTTACAAGGACCATTTTTTAAAGAAATGTTTGTCTAAATCACATTCAAGTCAAAGCTCATGCAGCTTATTTTTGTGAAACTCACGAGGTCCAGTAAAAATGGTAGTTTTTCTATTTTTTCCCCCCATCATTTGGTGTATGGATTTATTTTTGCCCTTGGAAACAAAGTCAGGAGCAGAGGCAATATATCATGTCAAATGTAGCCAATCGTGGAGAGAGTATATATTCACAAACATTTTGTTTTGGTTGCCATTAATCCTAAAACTTCCTGTTTATAGCAGCACAGACACAACGAGATAATGAAATATTCCTTATCCCCAACGAAAAGGAGGCGGGTTTCACAGAAAACGGCAAATTCACACCTGGTCATTCCTTTCATCTCCAATGGCTTTTACATAGACGAAGTACGGATTATCATGCCCTGTGTGTGGTTGTGAATTGTAATCTTGAGGTATTGCAAGTTTATTTATTGTACAAATAAAAGATTAAAGCTTGCGTGTCTTCTCTCTTGTACCGTGTATAATACCGTACTCTGGAAACGTGTTTACAAGTTTTGTGTAAAAGAAGAAAAGAAAAAACAATTTAGCATCAGCGCGAGCCATAGGAGGAGGACGCCAGACCGCTTAGCTAACAATTAGATTATTGGCTCAGCAAATCACAAAAACCACAGGAGACTCGGGACAGCAAAATGTGGATGGCTAAATGATAGGGGAAATACAGAATAACAAAGGAGTTTAACAGTCAATACACTTAAGGACCCAAATATTAAAACACACATTCCATTTACCTCGAAACTGGGAATGACCCTTTACACGTGACGTCACCGTCATGTAGCCTAGCATGTGTGAAAATAGGCTGGTTAGCATCTGGTCGTTTTTAATGCTGCTGACATAGTGACATAAATCATGTGTGAATTCAGGCAAAGTCGGTAATTTGATCGACACGTCAGGAGGGAGGAGGTATGAGTTGGTTTCTAAGCTCGATATTTCCAACTTTTGTAAATACTATCATATCAGCCCCATACAGGTGTGTTACGTTCACAGACATATTATAGCTCGAACAAGTAGAAGCCATGAATAAAATGACAAAAACAACTTTGAAAAACCATTTCAGTCGCTCTGTTCAATATTCCTGTCCTGTCCCTCACTTCTGACGTCCGTCATGGCGCCTAAAACGATTTAGTGATGTAGCTTTAAAGAATCAATAGTGGGAAAAATAAACAAGTTTACTATTGTTGATGAGAGGTGCTACCGTTGATGTTTTACAAAAAAAAAAAAAGTATCAGACCCAAACTTTCAGTCAATGTACCTTTATTTTTGGAATGCAGCAAGTGATTGTCATAGGAGAACATTGAAAGCTAGCAGAAACGCTGCGTCACAGTGGCAACTGTTGGGACTGACTTCTTCCAGCACATCTAGTTTAATAAGTCAAACAAAATGTTTATCAATTAAATCAGTATTTCAATCATCTCTAATCAAATTATATATAAATCTTTAAAAAAAAACAATTTTGAAGATGAATAACGGCTCTGATATACTATCAAATCTAACTGCTTGACGTTAACTCAATCATCCATTTATATTTAGTGTATTTCTGTTCATTCGATGGCACTATTTTGTTCAACAAAAGACACTTAGTGAATTCAACTGCATAGATATAAATATATATACAAAGATTTATAAAAGAGCACTTTAAAAATCTTCTAAAAGCAACAGGATTGTTTTGATTATTTCAGTGAACATTAATAAGAGGCATCTTGTAAATTAGCACGGGTCTGAAATTTAAAGCAACCAGCTTATGTAACATGTAACCTTCAAGCTCCATGTTATATTTAAAGAACGCTGTAGTAAAACATCAATGTGGAATATTCTCCTAAAAACACAAAAACGACACGTAAACTCATCAAACATTCTTTACAATGTTTGAGTGACAAAAACAAACATATATGTAATCCCTGAATCATTTTCAAAATCTGATGTTTCTATATAAAATTATGCACAAATTTCAGCTTCATTGGGTCACCAACTGGAGACCAGCCAGTTGGCAACTCAAAAATCTGATTTTTATTTCTGATCAGCTAACAGTAACAGCAGCTCTCTCTGGTGTGGAAGTTGTTCCCATGTGAAGAAGAATAAAAGCTATTTTCAGTACCAGTACAATAAATTCAAATAAAGTAGGAATTTGTTTAAAAAGAAATTGGTTTCTTTGGCTCCTCTAGGCTGAGAGAGGGAAGAGAGATAACAGGAAGGCTGAGCGGAGAATACCAACATTATCATCCTGTTGAGTTTTTAATTAGTACAGGGTGATTTTCAGGGCTGTAATATATGAATGTTGTTTGTCCCTGAGGTTTCTTGGTTCTTGTTTTTTTCTCTCTCTGCAGGTGTAGAAGAAGACTTCTAGGGTTTTCTTGTATTCTCTCCATCCTTCTCTCTCTTTCTCCTCTATTCTTAACTTTCTCTTTCCCTTTTCACTCTTTGCCCCCCCCCATTTCCATGTCCTTTGCATTTGAAACGAACTCAAAGCAATTTAGAATCAACTTTTTCATATCTACATCAGTTGGAAAGCCATAAAGCTTCACATGCAAAAGGAAATCTGCTGAGCTTCACCTTGATATTAATAACATTAGCCTCGTCGTATATTGCGTTTCTCAATTTGTAGCGTTTTAAACTGTTTTAGCAATTGAAGCGTGACTATTCTTTTACAATTATCATTTTTATGACCTAGTTTGAGTTGTGAGGAAGCTCTTTTCTGATTTTTGGGTCCTAGCACCAACATTGGGTAATAATTTCTGTAGGAACAATGATGTCGCCTCTGCTTTAAGTGCACACAATTGATGGCCTGTCATGTCAGGAAAATATATTTTTCAGTAGCGTTCTTATATTTTCTTTTGCTAAAATTGTTAAAAAAAAATTTTTTTTAAAGGCAATCAGATTTGCTTCCCCAAAACACAAGATCTGATATCAGCAGTCTGAATTTAAAAGGCAAAGAGAATTGTCTGAAGGCAACAGAAACACCAGATTCGTTTGGGTCTGGAGAACTTTAAGAGCTTTAAGAACTTCGTTTGGGTTTCTAAAAAACCAAAGTCAGCGATCAGGTGAGCTCTGTCTGCCTGGTCTGTGGGAGCAGAAGAGCCACCAGACCTCCTGTGAGCAGCAGGGCCGACACCAGCAGGATGGGAACGGTGCAGCTGGAGTCCACCAGCTTCCCAAAGACCACGTTACCCATGATGGCCGCCACTCGGCCCACTCCGGTGAAAAAACCCAGGGCTGAGGATCTGGGGAGGGAGGAGGAGGAAGAGGAGCAGTGTTGGCTGAAACCACATGAAAAACATCCGCTGCAATCTGTGCAGTCTGACGTTTCTGAGCCGGGTTACCGTAGCTGGGTCGGGTAGAGCTCGGTTCCCACCACGTCTAGAGCGTTCCAGGCGATCACAGAGACCCCACTGAAGACGCAGGACAGACCCAGACTCTGGGCTTTGGTCTGGACCACGTAGATGAGGAAGACGCTCAAGCTGGACATGATCAGGCTGCAGGCTGAGCGGCGGACCAAACAGGGACAAGTTAGGCTTCACCAACTCAAAATGAAGACTTTTTGAGATCAGTACAGCCTGTATCACGATGGAAATGTGCTAAAGAAAGGAAAGCTATTGAGGAAGAAAAGGTTGTTGCTCTTAGATTAATGCTAGTAGCGATAGCAGCAACGACTGTTTTCTGTGCCGAACTATCATTTGACGTTGTACGAATTGTCAAGGCAACTGGCAACAAATTTACACTTAGCTATGATAGCTGCAAAAAAGCCAGCAAGCTATCAAGGGTATTTTAGCAGCTAGTTAGCGGTAGCCTAAATCACATGATCATAAAATATACAAGATTAAATAACCCTGCCACAACAACATTTAAAACCTTTGAGTAATGTATTTAAAGAACTTAATTTTAGACACACGAAATTAGTGCTTTTTAAGGATGTGCAGACATCCCGTTGCTAGGATGTCAGATGCTACAGAGCGAGGTGACTGAGCAAAAAGCAAAGCAAGCAGTTTAAGAGAAAACTGTTAAAGCGGGCTGACAGGATTTCCTTATAAAGAGGCAAGCAGTCTGATAAAAACCAAACTCACACAGCAGAATCTTTCCGCCGGTGCTGTCCATGATGAGGATGGTGAAGATGTTGCCTGGCAGGTTCGATGCAGCGATGATGAAGCCCTCCATGTAGACTGTGAGGAAAAGAAAGCGCGCGTGAGAAGATCAGAAAGGAAAGAGGAGAATCCAACTTCCTGGGATTTTATCTGCAAAACAGCAACTATTACATCTGCTTTTTAAAACCATGTTTATGCTAAATTCTTTCTCTCAGCTTTCTCCAGCTGCCTAAGGCGACTTTACAGTTTTAAAGTTAAACTTTACTGATTTACAGAGATCAACACAAATACGTCTAACGGCCTGTTTATGCTCTGCCTGTTGAGTTTGGTCATTCCTAACAAACGCTCCAGACAGACCTTTTTTTCTTGTGTGTTTTTTTTTTTTTTTTTAGAATTGTTGCATGATTGTTTATAAATCTGGAGTAGTTGAAATTAAGAACAAACAAAAAGGAAAAAAGGACACAAAAAACAATCCCAACTCATTCTCAGTAATTCAAAACCTGAAAGAAACCCAGGCGCGGAGCTAAAGGGGAGGCTGGGGGGGTGGCTGCCCCCGGGCCGGAAGGGGGCCCGGGTCTGGAGGTGCCAGGGAGGGAGGAATGGTTTCAAGACGCTCTAATGTTTGATTTTAGACGGAGAAAGTGCGCCCTCGCCTGTTCAGAAAGATATATGTAAGTTACTGTCCCAACCTGCACCCCTCCCCCCGCTCAACAGTTTCCAGCAGCGCAGGCGATATACGTGAGGGGCCCGGTCATAGGCCCCGCCCCCCGGCCCGACGCCGACTTGTTCCGCTAGTGAAGAAACCTAAATGGAGTTATTAGTTGTCCATAGAATAAACATTGGAGACAAACAGCTCAACGGACAAAAATTGGGTTTTTCTGCCTAATTAAGGAGCAACGTTTCTAAAATTTCTAAATCTGTTCTTTTTCCACACATCAGCAAACAAGACTTCTTAGATAACCAGAGTTTTGGGAAATATTCCCCTCTGTCTCCATTTCATCTAGCAGAGCAAAAAAAAAAAAGAAGAAAAAAATAATAATAACTTGGTCTGACCGAACATCTCTCTGCAGACCCCACACATGCTGGACACAAAGCATTTAGACTTTTACCTTCAAGTTGCCATTTTTTATTCTACAAAAACCAGCGTGGTCTGCTACTCTGCTGTAAAGCAAAATAAGCAGATTTGAGTCTCCAGGTAAAGTCAAATTCCTGCTTTAACAGCCCACCTGCTGTCTTGACAGGGTAACAGCTTTGGTTGTTGAGTGCAGACGGCACAGAGACGTTGGCGCAGGGAGAGCCGCCGCTGCTCTCAACTCGAGCAAAAAGCTCTGGGAACCACATCCACAGCCCATAGTACCTACATAAAACAAGACATGGTGGAAGTGAGGTAAGTAAAACAGCCTGGAGTCAGCCATTGTTAATAATCACGCTTTGGTGTGATCAACGTAGCATCTTTTAGCTTAGCCTTGGCCGTTATCTGGCTGCAGAAGATTAAAAAAAACAACTTTCAGGCTTTATCTCTTATTTTGATTTGGTTTGTAGTAATGCAGTGCCCAGCTGCAGATTCAGAGAATCAACAGAGAATGTTGTTCCCATGTGTGTTTTAGTCACACTGGAGATGCATAAAAACCCCATGAAGGGAGCCCCGGACAGAGCTGGGCTTTCAAACCCTGAAACTCAAAATTTAAGACTTTTAAAGACCATTGTACAGGTCTTAAATTTAAGACCTGTATTGTGACAGAAATGTACAAAAGGAAATCACATATTAAATTTACACTCACCCATAAAAGACACAAAAAAAGCTGATTAGCAACAGCGTATTAGTAGCTAATTAGCAGTAGCCTCAACCACCTTGAGTCACAAAATGAGCGACTCAAACTTTTGCCTGACAGAAAAGTCTCTACACAGAATATACAATAATTAATTTTGCCACTACAAAATTTAAGACTTGTAATAGATGTATTTAAGGCCAACTTACATTTTTAAACAAATTTAATACATTTTAAGGCCTTAATTTTACATACATGAATCTGAGACCTCTTCAGGATGCGCAGATACCCTGGCAGAGAGAAGACCTGAACTCACCCAAACGAGATGCAGTAGAAGATGATGAGCAGGACAATGCTGCGGGCTTTGACAGAGCCGCTGAACATCTGTTTAATGGGAAGCAAGCCCTGCGAGTTTGATGTATATAATAAAATTAGTAACAGACAAAGTGAACAAAATATTATAGATAATCCATGTGTCACAAATTAGGACTTCATTGTAAAGATGGTAAATAAAAATTTTTAAACAAATTAATATTTTTTCGAGCCCCTTTTATTCTGATGCCCTGTAATTAAACATTACCTGTTTTAAAACACTCATGAGATGTTTTCTTTTTGTATCGCCAGATCCGATCTCTTTGATTTCCCCTCCTGGCTTGGAGTTTGTACGCAAAGCAAATTCCTTCAAAAAGAGAGAGAAAGTTAGCTTGCAGAGATAAGCTAAGCTACAAAGCTAGTGCTGCGTACCGGAAAGGCCTTTTCTGTTCCCTTCATGTTCATCTCAAACATCAACCTGAAGACCCGGATTGCCTCTTCTGCCCGACCCGCCTGGAAAACAAACCCAGGAATGAGAGTCAAAGGCCTCTTCTGAAGGAAAAGCGTCGGCGAACGTTTGTCTGCCCTCCCGGTTACCTCCATGAGGAACTTTGGGCTCTCGGGCATGAGCAGCTTAAAGAGGATGGCGGAGGAGGTGCTGGGAACTGAGCACAGCACCACAAACAGCCTCCAGCTCTGGAAGTCTAACGTTCCCAGAGAGAAACGGGCCCAGGTTCTGGGAATCACCAACCAGGCCAGACCTAAAAACAAAATACCTCACTCTCATTCCACTATATGTCCATTAAATTACTTTTTTAGCCCTTTCAGATAGAAAGCAGCCATCTTTAATACTTTTATAGTTTTTTTTTTTCCTGTTGAATCCATTTTTTTTTTATATTGTTTTTTCGCCCTGGTCCAGTTTGGTGTTCCCACCTGCAGCAAGGATGTTTCCTGCCATCCAGAAGGTGGCCAGAGCGCTGATCATGGCCCCTCTCCTCAGCCGGGGCATGAACTCTGAGAAGTAGGAAAAGATGACAGGGATGGATCCACCCACCCTACAGAGCAAAACATAAGACAATACAAATAAAAATTTTAAAAAATTAGTCTAACGATGGACGCACAGGTAAATATGGAGCTTTAAACATTTTCTGCGGTTTTACTTTTCCAAGAAAATGTCCAAGTATATCTGACTGGGGAAAACAATTTGAAAATGGTGGAATTGCACTCCAGAACAGCAGGGGGCACTATTTTATGTTAGCCGTTATTTCACGTTTTTGTCTTTTGACATCTACATTATATTAGCTTAATAAACAAATGTTTAGTGGATCAATCTTATTTGATGCCAGTCTGATCTGAATCAGTAAGGATTTAAAAATGATTAAAAATGACAACCATGAGACCAAGGCTAGCGTAAGTATTGGGCCCCCTGCTGTTCTGGAGTGCCATTGTGTTATTTCCAAATATTGGTATGACGCCTGGCTCGACCCCTTTCTGTTCCCTGCAGCCAGATCTGGTCTGTCTCAAAATTTCTTCATAAAGTCCAAGAGATGCAACAAGACATAGCACAAATCCAAAGTTTTCCAATCAGTGAACATGTCACAGGTCACCACTCTTCGGTGTGGCAGTTGTTACTGAGAGAGAGAGAAGACCCAAAGGGTGCTATTTTTTATATCAGCGAGGTGCTTAAAAGAAGGCCAAAGGAAGCAAGAATGAAGCTTCTTAAACATTTTTAATTATTGTCTTAAAAAATGGATTTGCTTAAAACGTTTTAGGCATTTGAACTGTGTCGAACAGACCAAACGTTGTTCAAATGTCAAATGTATCCAGTGCTCACCCGATGCCACTGATGAACCGCAGCAGGAGGAAGAGCCAGAACCACGGAGCCACACTGGCCAGCCCTCCGAACAGCCCGTTTACGGTCAGCGACACCACCAACACCTTACGGCGCCCCCTCTGGTCAGCCAGGTATCCCCACATGTAGCCGCCAACCATCATTCCTACGAACATAAAAACATTACATTGGTACAGTTAAAAATCAACTACTGATCCATGGTTGCTGCCAATTTCAAACTTCATTTCCTTTTTTTTATTTTAAGCAAAATTTTATTTACTTGAACATTTAAAAGAAACTGGTCGCTCCTCTTCTTTTTTCATGACTGTTTTCAGACGAATCTAATAAGACACGGTGGAAAACTTCTATGCTATTATGTTGATAGCAGAGCTAGTTTTTCATTTAGCACTTTTGCTAACTTTGAAAACATTTAGCACACTTAGCTTCCGCTAAATAGTTTTTTCCGTTTAAATTCTAAAGTGCTAATTTACTTGGCTGTTTAACAAATTTTCAGATGAATAAAGTTTGACATCTCCGTTTAGGTTTTGGTTATTGACTGAAGTGGGTGAAGACAGCAGATAAAATTTGAATTGAAGTAAACATGTTAGCATTAGCTTCTGCTAAATACAGCGTTGGTGTCGTGCTTTAGTGTTTGTGATTAGTGCTTTAAGGTTAGCACAACTGACTCATAAGTTAGCAGTGACCAACAGTGGATATGGTATATTTCCCTGAAACAAAACAAGTAACTAATGAGTAAAATATGAGTTACAGTAAGTCATGTTACTGTAACTCTCAGAAGCAATGTTGCTAAAAACCACAGAAGTAACTCCAGACACAATTACATAAAATCTGTTGATCCATGCTCAAACGTTCACTCCTGCCTGAAGAAAACCAAAGATTTCTTAAATTTAGATTTGAGACTTTCTGCTTTCTGTGAGCTACTTTTGAAGGTTTTGAAATCAAGCTGATGGTTTTTCTCAGACATTGTAGCTGTGAGGACGTTTTATCGACTCAAAATGTTCTTTGAATCTTGTACGAGGAACACGCTTTCTGCTCCATAATTGAATGCCCTACACAATCCATCTATGATAAATTTTCAGATCATCCTGCAGCAGAAAGTTAATTATTGTCCTTTTCTCTTTTATTGTATTTTAACACTTAGATAAGGGCTGGACTTTATTAAATTTAACAGTGAATATGATGTAACTGTTGATCTGTGTGCAAGTTTATTAAAGATTCATTTGTTGTGTTGGAAGAGGGGATATTTTTTGCGGTACTTTTTTTTTTTTTACTGATTTTTCAATAAAAGTGCAAAATGTAGTTTCGTTTCCTCGGGAAAATGGGAATGTGGTACAAAACTTAAACAAATGTAAAACATTCCTACTGCAGGCAGCAGCTTGGAAGTTAATGAAGAACAACGTTCAAACAAGAACAGAGTTTTGCAACATCTGTTGCACAATTCAAACAATAAATGAGATAACAGTGAAAAAGCCCCTGCTGAGATCAGAAACGATCTTCGGTCTGTTTGTTCAGTGAGTTCTTCATACGGCGCTCATCAAAACAAAGCAGTGCCTGAAGCAACCGTTCGGACTGTTAAACAATCAGGCGATTGTTGGATTTATTCGATGCTTCACCGAGGAAAATGCTGGCGGTGAGCAGGCCCATGTCCGAGGAGCTCAGCAGCAGATCACAGCGCGCCGTCGGCAGCAGGAAAGACACGCAGAGGATCTCCACGGCGTCACTGGCGTTGGCCCAGCCGCACACGGCCAGCAGGAGCCAGTGGAACAAACCAAAACCTGAGAACAAAACCAGAGCAAACAGGGAACAAGCACAGAGACATTAACCAATAAAGCCTCATCCAGCAGCCATAAAAGTCTTTACTGTTTCAAGATGCACACAGTCAGCAAACATGTCTGTGTTACACAAATAAGGGATCAGATCCAAGCGCAAGCGCTTACTCAAATTTAACAAACGCCTCTCACGTCCAATAATACACTAGATGTATAGAGTTACATTAATGCAGCGTTTATTTTGACTCTATATGACATTTCACAAAATGTTTTGGTGTTTGCTTATTATGAACACAGATATATGTAAATGGTTCTTTTCTCTCTTTCTGCAGGTGTAGAGGCAGATTTCTAGAGTGTGTGTGTATATATATATATATATATATATATATATATATATATATATAGCTCTATAGCGAGACCACTGAAAATGATCCGTATCTTTATTTTTTACTTTTTATAGGTATATGTTTGAGAAAAATTAACATTATTTTTTTTATACTATGAACTACTGACAACATCTCTCCGAACTTCCAAGCAAAACTTTTGTATTTATTTGCAGAAAATGAGAAATGGTCAAAATAACGACAAAGATGCAGTGCTTTCAGACCGCAAATAATGAAAAGAAAACAAGTTTATATTCATTTAGAAACGACACTACTAATGTTTTAACTCAGGAAGAGTCCAGAAATTAATATTTGGTGGAAGAACCAAGAGGTTTTCAATGGGGTTCGGTGCAGTGGGCTCTTCCTTTTTTCCCCAGAGCTGGACATATGAAAAATAAAGCCAGTGAAGCAATGTAGTGAAAGCTATAATGCTCCACTTGTAAAAGTAAATTTGTTGTGATTCTTCTTGGCACTCAGACAAGACAACAGTTCTGAGTGTCGCAGCGACAGGATGAGTAGAGAGAGAAAGAAAAATTACCTGCTTCTTCGACCGCCTCCTCATAAGTGAGTCTTTTTGTTGCGCTCCCTCCAGATTCGTCTGAGATGGCTGAGGACCTTCTGTCGAAAATCACCTCACCTGTAAATCAGCAAAACATCAATTTTTCCTACTTTTTCATTGATGTGTGGAAAATAGAACCTACAAATGATCAGACTAAAGGATATAACTGACTGTTTAGATTTTTATTTTCAGGTAAGGATGTCAAAGTGTTAATTTCACACACATTTACAAGAAAGAAAAACCTTTTTTTTTATTCCTCTTTTGTTATACATTTATATTTAAAATGTCTTAATTGAGAGCAAATGAAGATGATTCTGAAAATAAACAAACTGTGAAATAATTCAGTTTGTATTATTTTTTGCAAGATTTGTCCACTAATGGAGAACAAAACAAAAAGAAATTTAATGAAATGCATTTTTTTATAATATAAAAAAACTCGACAAGCAAAAAAAAAAAAAAAAGTATGCTATACACCTTTCCTGTGCATTTATTATCAAGCATACAATAAACATGTGTGAAATATAAACCTGTGCCAAAACAGGCACAATATCAATCCTAAAATCACTGGTAAGGGAATCACAATTAGATATTGTCGGCCTCAAAAAGAAAAAAAGAAATTAATATCAGATCATAGTGGTCTGCATTTAAAATTTCTGATATAAGCACTCTGCCCCAGCAGTACTTGTATCCTGCACACAGACTCATTGGTTAGTAATAAATGGGTCAGTTGTTTCCTGTTTGGTTAATATCACATGATCAAGCTTTTGCTAACTATTCCAAATTATGTAATAAAAGTATATGATTCTTGCTGATACAGCATCGGGTCAATATCTGTATCGTCCAACACTCAGCCAAGCTACAATATTACCTTGGTATCAAGTTGTATCGAACATGTATTTTGATTATCAACAGCTCGTATATAAAAACATGAACTTAAAAGTTATCAACAAGTTCCTCCAATCCACTGGTCACCTCTTACAGAACTTTCTAGAACCTCATTCATTAGACATTGTTTAAGAATAGCAATGGAGACTAATATGTGTTTGTTTGTTTCTATAAAGATGTGATTGTCCCTCTTCTCCTCCCCTTGTTAAAGTTTGATGAAGTGATGGAGCCTCTGGTTGGCTTTTACCTTCATCAGAGTCCAGCTCGGTTGGATCCAGCTGATTTTTGTTGAGAAGCGGCCTTCGCGCCTCCTTATCTGCACCATTATTGGTACGGGACATTCTGCCCTCCGACAGCCTGTGGTCTCCGTGGCAACGTGGGTGGATTAATTAACTTTAGCTGCAGCTGTGTGTGGGTCTCATGACACCTGAGCCTAGCGACTTGGCTAACGCTGAAGCTAACCTGCCCGAGCAGAAGAAGAAGAAGGAGGAGGAGGAGGACCAGGAAGTAAAAGGCAGCGGGGGTTTACACGTCCTGAGCGCCGCGTCTCTGCTCCTCCTGCTCGGTGTAGCTAAGCGACAGACAGCGGGGTGAAGTAGAAGCACAGCCGGGGAGTGTGACGGTGCTGTGGCCTCGGTGTTAGCGGCTAACTCTCGGGCGACACGCAAACAAATAAGCGCTTCGTGGACGCAGAGGAGGTAGCGTTACCTCCACTTCGGGTTTAAAAAAAGGGAAAAAAGAGAGACAGCGAGCGAAGATGGCGACCAGCTCAGAGCGCAGTCCTCCTCCGTTCCCGGATTCCGAGGACCAAGATGCTCTGGACTCCGAGGAAGTCAGAGGCCGAGACAGCGACGAGGACGACGGGGAAGAACTTTTCTTGAGCGCGGTATGTTTCCTTGGAGCTGACGCTCGTTGCGATAAGGCTAGCTGATATCAACAGGGAGGTAACCAGGGGGAGCTAACGGGGAGGTTTTCAGGAGAAGTTTTAGTCGACGCTGACCAACATTTATCTACTCAGTCCTTCTGGAAACATTAAAGTTAACACGCATCACTCTCTGCTGATATTAAACTCGTAGCTGTCACGGTAATTTCATTTTTATGCTCGGTGCAGAAGCTCAGCCTTCAGACAGCTTGTAGTTGCATGAAGTTAAAAAGGGCTACTTCTTCCTAAAAGTTACATATCATCCGTGATTTGAACAGCGTGCTAACTCACGCTAAATTTCCTGTGTGGTTTGATATGTGGCTTTTTTAAGTTGAAGGTATTCACAGCTACTTCCACTATCCAAAGTGAACTTGGGAGTAAACTTGACTTTCGGGTGTGCGGTTTTACCCATGCGTGGGTGAAGTTAGCAGTCTGAACAGACTGTGCTTCTCTGTCTGATGTTTTTCAGAGACTTTTATTTGCATATTTGTAGATTAAATTCAGTGTGCAGGGTAGAATTGTAAAACTGGCTCACACTTCCTCCTGTCATGTGAGGACTATCGCGGTCACATGGTCAGAACCCGGATGTTTTCAGTCAAAGTTCAGAGGAGAAACTGGAAAGTTGCTGCCAGTGACTTTTTTCCCCTCTCTCTCTTTTTCCTTTCTCTCCCCTCCCAGAGTTTGACTCATCGTTGCAGGGAGGACATCAGTCAGCATTTTTGGATGTTTCAGTTAGCAGAAATCCTGTTTGTACACGGAGACAATCTATCCTAGGCAGGCATTAGATGGAAACATCCGTGTGGTTGAACGATTTAATCAGCGTTGCTTAAGAGGAGAATTATTTGCAACTACACCCAGTTTTCCAGGAGCACTGACGGCGGTTTCTTTCTTGTTTTTATTATTATTATTTTCTGTTAGCAGCTTCCCAAACTGTCTGACATTTCGCTAAAAACCGAACATCGACTGCACGTGTTTATAGTTTAATAAAAGTAGTGGGGGGACTCGATTAAAAGTTTTAATCGAGTTAATTGCAGAGTCTAATTAATCGCATTTTAATCAAAAACCTTGTATTGACAGAAATAAACTTTCAATTCAAAAACCCGTTTTGCTGCCTAATTACAGAATAAGTAAACACGTGAGCTCAACAACAAAAATATTTGTTTTTACAAGGTTTCTCCCACAAAACTTGCTAAGCCCGGTGGTTGGGGCGTTCATCCAGCGGCCCATTGTGTTTTTGAGTAAAAATATTTTTTAAAGTTGACAGAAAATGTGAAAATATCACTTGATAATTATGTTATTGGAAGATTAATATCTGAACACCAATTATAAAGTCAATTATAAATTAAAAACTTAAATCAATAAGTACCTCTGATCATTTATGGAGTATCTTTAGAAATGCGGACTTTATTTGCGTTGGGGACGTCTCTCCTTGTCCAACACTTCAGCATTGAGATGTTATTTTAGGCTAGAATGGCTTCACTGATAGGCTAACTCCTTTTAGCACAACTTGAACACTACAGTAGTCTTTTCCAAAGTCCCATAAGAGAGTTTTTGAAGCTGAAATTAATCTCCAGTGGGTCAAGAGAAGTGCATTTGTTGTCCATTGCTGGTTTTTGCGAATGTTGTTTGTACGTCAGATTTACTGGCATACCAGAAACGCGTGAATACAAAGGTTCTGCCCAGAACTTTTGTATATAAAATATTTTAAAAAGTTAACATTCACAAAGTTGCTCTGTAGTTTTGTGATAGTTTCTCAACCCAACCTCTTAATATCCATTAGGTTAAAAACTTAAAACAGAGTGGTTTAATGGTCTATTTTACTGTAGTCACAAACATTTGTATGTTTTATTGGGATGAGTCATTACATCATAGAACCAACTTTCACTGCGATTCCAGCTGCCTTTTTATGGTACGCCCCTACCAGCTTTACACAGACTGTGAAACCTTTTTGCAAATTTTTCTTTGCAAAGCATCTCAGGCTGAGAAGGGATAAATATCAGTTTACAAGCATTGCTACAGCTTCCAATGTAGATTTACTGTCTGAACTTTGACTGAAAAAATGTGTCATGCGATTGTGTTCAGACACTTTTATGCTGATGCTGCTAAATTAAATCCAGTAAAACCAACGGCCTTCAAAAGTCACCAAATTCATCATTGGAGTCCAGCACATCCTCATTATGAACACGCCTGATCTGTAGAGACACAACAGTTCAGACATGAAGTTGTGGAGTAATTTAAAGCAGGATAGTTTATGAAATATTATCTCAACTTCAAATCTGAAGTGAAGCCTTTTAAGCTAGGTTTTCTCCTAGTTTTTTTGTTTTCTGTGAAAAGATTGAAATTGGGTCGTTCAGACTTCCAAGAAAAAATCAGGTATAGGCAAACAAAATCTGATTTGTGTCGCATTTGTCCACTCCAAGAACCTGGCTTTAGCGTAGCATTACTTCAACATAAATGTATGCAAGTAAAAGTAAAAGCATCCGTCCAAGAAATCTCTCACATAAGACTAAAACGGTATTTGGTTAAAAAGAGAAGTGTACTGAAGATAATGTGAAAATAACACCTGATTTAACATTTAAATCTGATGTAACCAGACGGGCAAAAATTTAAAGTTATGTAATCAACTTCTTAAAATACAGTCCTAGGTCATTTTTTGCCAAAAGTGAGATTTGACTTGGGCCAAATTTCACTTGCGATGTGTGAATGTAGCTATTTTAAAGTAAAAAAAATAAATAACTTCTAAAAATCTAAATCTGATTTTTTTTTTTTTTCCCAGCATAAAACATACGAAACCATTACTTCCAGTAGGTAACGTATATGTGTGAGAACAGGGTAAAGTAGACCCAGTAACAATATCTACTGTTTACTGTAGCTTCACTTGGCCTCCAAATGCTTCAGCAAATGGAAAGTAATATTAGAGCAACACACCTTGTGCGAAAACAAGACGTTCATATAAACTGTGTGTGTGTGTCATTTTTGCTGAAATGAAGCTCATTCTTTTGTCAGTGAAGTTACTCACAGTATTGAAAGAAGCCAGAGCTTTAAGTCAAGGGACTCCATTTGCAGGTTATGTAGATTTAGTGTCCCAGTAATGATGAAAATGTGCATATTGCACTTTAAAAGCTGAAAGTTCAATGCATAATTTTTCCTTTCCACAATTATGCTCCACTTTGTGCTGTTCTGTCACATTAAAAATACATACTTATGCAGTGAATAAATGATTAAAGCATGAAGGGTGGAATGTGCTGAATATTGCTTTTTTTCATTCTAAATTGATTTTTAGAGGAAATTATGATAATGATAATGCCTTGGACTGGGTCATATGGCTTTAAAAAAATCATATTTTTTCAGACTAGATTTGATTTCTGATTAAAATTTTTTTCTTCTCTTAAAATAAATTGCAAATGACAGCAAATATTTTCAAAAAGTGGCTTTTATTTCAATCATCTCTTCTGGGAGTTGTACAACCCAGCATCAAGGCTACGAGAAATTTTGTTCATATTAGCAAAATAAAGAGACAATTTTACCAGAAGTCTTAAAATTACCACACAAAAAAGGTCATTTTTAATGGAAAAAAAAGATTTGATAATCATGAGGATGTGATGTGACCAGCACAGTCAGTTTTTCTTCGTAATTGAAACAATCGTGAATATTGTGTCCAAGTCCTGCTACTGATGATAATTTGTTGCTGATGTGTGGAAAGATTGTGTTGTATCTTTCCACTCAGCTGATGTAGCCGTAGTGTTGCGGCTACATCAGTGTTAGCCATAAAACTGATCTATACCATCACAGCATGCTCGGGATATATTTTTTTAAATGTCTTTTTTTATTATCTTTTTGTGCAGGAGTTCAGGTAGTATTATAACTCTGTTGTCATAACTAAATAATAAAAAATCAACCATCTTAATGCTTCACAGTAGAGTTGATCTGGATTCAACATCCAAATAAATAGAAGCCGTAAAACACACACTTAAAACAAGATGGCGGCCCTCGTCATGCCGGCGTCACTCTGACGTATGGAAATTCAACGACTGGTGGAAAAAAAAATCCAGACTTTCCAAAACTGATGACTTTATAAACTTGATTAATGGATAACAATGCCTCTCCTTTGTCTCCAGACCAATACGCCCATGGCCAAAAAGGAGAGCCCATCAGCACCTGCCGGACCGCTCGTTGACCTCCTGAGTGACCCTTTGATTGAGCCCCTCAGCAGCTCGACGAACAAACCCTCCTCTGAGCTTTTCGAGAACCTGACAAACGACACAGCCGTCACAGCGGGGAAGCCTTCGGACAAGGCCCCGGATGAGTTTGTTGACATTCTGGGAAGTGAAGCTGCAGCACAAAGAGAGGAAGTGGATGTTACAGTGGAAGCAGCGGCGGCGGATAAGGGTGAAACAAGCCGTGGCGCAACAGATTTACTCGCCGATGAAAAATCAAGAAGTGCCGCTGAACAGGAAGCGACTTCTGCCGCTCCAGTCATGGACCTCGGCGGCTCGCAGCAGCCACCTGCCAGTGCAAAGGTCACCGACCCTCTGGAAGACCTCCTGAGCGATCCGTCGGCCACTGCCGCCTCCAACGCCCACAAACCCGGCGGCGCTGTGGTCGACCTCTTCGATGACGAGGGAAGCGACATTTTCACCGGAGCTCCATCTAGCAAACCCACCAAGCAGCCTCAGAAGAGCCTCTTTGGCGAAGCGGACGAGGACCTGTTCGGTGAGCCGCTGGGCGCCGTCTCAAAGAAAGCCGCCGGTAAGGAGCAGAAGGAGAAATCCGCCCCGGCTTCAGCGGGAGAACATGCTCACATCTTCACTGAGGAGGCGGTTGGCACGGTGCCAAACGCCAGACCGTTTAGCTCCAAAACCAACGGAATACCTCCCGAAGAGGACTCTGATATATTTTCAGGTGGGCAGACTGTTAATTTTTTTTATTTTTCCCGGTAAATGCGTAGAGCTCAAACTTCAGCCTCTTTTTTTCGTCTGCTTTCTCTCTTCGTCTGACAGAAGCAACAGTGGAGCTTTCCCTGGACAGTCCGAGGAGCGAGAGAAGGAAAGAGGCGACGACCAAACCGCCTGCTTCTGCCTCCACCTCCGTCTCAGCCGCTACCAGCCTCGCCAAGCCACAGTCGGCCGCCGTGGAAGAGGTACACAAACCTTTATTTACTTACATAAAGTCCTACAAATCTTCCAAATGGACGACAAATCCATTTGGACTCTCTTCTTGGCTCCTCCTGTTGGAGGAAGAAGCAGCTGGGACAAGGTTTCACTCTTGTCTATAATTTGTTTCAGCTGGAAGAAGAGGAGGAAGAGGAACTTGAAGATAAGTTTGACATCTATGTCTCTGTTAAAGACCCTGAGAAAATAGGTGAGGAGCATTTGTTTCTTTCAACAAAGCTTGACAAATCCTCTGATTTAGCAGACAGTTTGATTTTTCTTGTTTTCTTCTAGGGGACGGCATGAACGCCTACATGGCTTATAAAGTATCAACACAGGTATGAAATGAGCTGTGGTGGACACCACTAGCTAACAAGCTAGCTGCGCTAACCCTAAAGCGATAATCATTAGTATTAGTTCTGCTAATGCTAAAGCGCTACAGCAATATGGTATTTATCCATCCATCCATTTTCTTTACACCCTTGTCCCTTAGTGGGGTTGAGAGGGCTGCTGGTGCCTCTCCAGCTCACGTTCCGGGCGAGAGGCGGGGTTCACCCTGGACAGGTCGCCAGTCTGTCGCAGGGCAACACAGAGACACACAGGACAAACAACCATGCACACACACACTCACACTCACACCTAGGGGCAATTTGGAGAGGCCAATTAACCTGACAGTCGTGTTTTTGGACTGTGGGAGGAAACGGGAGTACCTGGAGAAAACCCACGCATTCATAGAGAGAACATGCAAACTCCATGCACAAAGACCGGGGCCAGGAATCAAATTTAGTGAAAGCTAAACCACGTTGTCAATGAGACAATATATTACGTTGCCCTCTTCTGGTTCAAATTTGTTATTGCACATCCATCTCAACAGTTAGAAAGTGATGCATACAGTTGTTGAGCTTTGCTAACTCTTGTTAATTTTGCCTAATTCACCACAGCAGGGTTTTGGTCAGAAAGCACATCAGGAGATTTTATACTGTTTAACTGTTGCATTCTGGATAGAGATTAAACATTTTGTGAGAGGAAACGGCTTCTGCATAGACAGTGCTCACCCACTTCAAAATAAGAGAGTGAATATAAACATATAACTACTTGAACAATTCTTAAGAGTCGATAATTAATGTTGAACTTTATTCAGCTGAAACTTAAGTAAATTAGTGCTTTAGAAATTATGTGGAAAAATTCATTTGGGGTAAGATGAGTACTCTAAATGTTTTCAAAGTTGGCTAAAATGCTAACTCAAAACATTAGCTCTGCCGATTAGCGCAAGTGTGGTCGTCAGTGAAAACATGAACCAAAAGCCTGTGGATTTGACATTAAATTTTCTTTTTAAATCTAAGGAGATTATGATAGTACAATAGAGGAAAACCCTTGAAAAACTGTTATAGAAACACAGATTTCTACATTGATGTATTTTTTGTTTTGTTTTTCTTTCTCCAGACCTCTCTGCCGATGTTCCGCAGCAAAACGTTTACTGTGAGGCGACGCTTCAGCGACTTCCTTGGCCTCTACGAGAAGCTCTCCGAAAAACACGGGCCGAATGGATTGATCGTTCCTCCGCCGCCAGAAAAAAACCTCCTAGGTAGCGTTAACTTTATCGATATTGATCTGTGTTCAGATCTACGGTTCAGAGATGATTTGATTGGCATTTGATGCGACTGACCAGCAGCGTAGTGCGTACTTGTGAAGTGAGCACAAATCGATACGATCACAATTTTACAAAAACACCAATTACAATGAAAATGGGATCCGTTTTTGCATTCAGTTGCAAATGTGTAGAATGGATTAAAAATGTTCTGGTTTTCAGCTGGGTTTGGTCACACCGACATGTCGTGGCTGTAACAGTGGGACGGATGTAGGTGTGAATACTTGTTTTCTGGTGCAGGAATGACAAAGATGAAGGTGGGAAAGGAAGATTCGTCATCAGCAGACTTTCTTGAGAGGAGAAGAGGAGCTTTGGAAAGGTATGACGGTCTGACTGCATGGACGGATGATAATATTTAATATTTTATCAGGAGTTTTTATTTTTATTCTTTTTGAATTTGCAAAGCAGAAAGTTGAGTTTTCTGTTTCCACAGGTATCTCCAGAGAGTAGTAACTCACCCAATGCTGCTGCAGGATCCTGATGTCAGAGAGTTTCTGGAGAAAGAGGAAGTAAGCAGCATCTTTAGGTTTTTTTTTCCAGTCTGGTTCTTCTTTTTTTTTGGTTAATATTGAAAGATCAGGACAGAGATTTGTTTTCCTCCCTTTTAGCTCAGAATATTCTCTTTATCCGTCTCGGGTTTTGATAAAGTTATGACTTGTTTTCTCAGCTGCCCAGAGCCGTCAGCACCCAGGCGCTGAGCGGCGCCGGCTTCCTTAAGATGCTCACCAAGGCAACAGACGCCGTCAGTAAAATGACCATCAAGATGAACGAGTCGGATGTGGTGAGTTCGAGTCGCAAACGTTCACTTCTGATTCGGACCCGTTTTGTTTTCCTCTCCTTCTTTAATGCTGTAGAGTGAGCAAATCCCATCAGGTTCACTTTAAGGTACAAACTGAGGAGTCATGAACAAAATGAAGAGCCAACAGTTGTTAAATAGTTTGATATTCATGTTTTAAACTCAAATGCTTTAGCAGGTAAAGATAAAACTTTTTATTTTTTCTTCTCAATATTTGAACATGATGCGCTCTAAAGACAGGACGCGTTTTCTTTGCCAACCTGAAAACTGCTTCCTACTAGCCAATACTAATCTTCAGCTACGGCCAATAAGCTGTTTTTAAAGGTGAGAGTGTGTATCTATCAAACACCACATGGTGACATTTATGTTTCGGGAATGGAAACGAGATGGAAATGAACATCAGACGTTAATATTGGCCTGGTTTCACTTACTGGACTGATACCGATATTTTTAAAGTGATACCGATGTTTATGCTGACATATTGAGTTATAAGATCTTATATAAAAGTTTATGATCAAGAATAATGAGTCTTTAGTCAGAGGATTCTTCAGGTTTGCTGTAATACAGACTGCTACAGGAGATCCTTCCTGCTTACAACCATCCCTACCTACAGTAACTCTTTGAAGAATCCTGAATTAATGTGATTCACAGCAACATTTAAAATCCCTTAGGGATCAATAAAGTATTTTTTAATTGGGAAAAGTGTTAAAACCCTTTGGTGTATGTATTTTTTTCCCTGCAGTGGTTTGAGGAGAAGCTGCAGGAGGTTGAGTCTGCAGATCAGCAGTTCAGGAAGCTCCACGCTCTGGTTGAGTCGCTCGTTGTTCACAGAAAAGGTAAAGTTTTATTTTGTTGTTGTTTTTCAAGTCTCTCTGATTCCAGAGCGTAACCGTAACTCGGTCGTGTGGTTTCCCGCCTCCAGAGCTGTCCCTGAACACGGCGAGCTTCGCCAAGAGCGCGGCCATGCTGGGTAGCGCCGAGGACAACACGGCGCTGTCCCGCGCTCTGTCACAGCTGGCCGAGGTGGAGGACAAGATGGAGCAGCTCCACCAGGACCAGGCTGCCAACGACACCTTCAGCTTCGCCGAGATGATCGCGGACTTCATCCGCCTGCTGGGAGCGGTCAGGGTACGCCAGGAAACCCGTCACGGTACGAAACGCTGCTGAGAGGTGACTGTGACTCTGACGGCATCTGCCGCCTCGCAGGGCACGTTCGACCAGAGGATGAAGGCGTGGCAGCGCTGGCAGGATGCGCAGGCCATGCTGCAGAAGAAGAGGGAGATGGAGGCCAAGCTGCTGTGGGCCAACAAGCCGGACAAGCTGCAGCTGGCCAAGGAGGAGATCGCCGAGGTAACGCCCACTGGACCCCAACACTAAAAAATGTTCCAGAAATTAAATCTAATTAAGATGGATTTGTCACCCAGCCCTACATCCTGTTGTTATCCTTTTGGATTTGTTGAGTATTGCTGTGTATCAGACTCCATTCGTCGTCGTTTTTCCTCAGTGGGAGGCCAAAGTGACTCAGTACGAGAGAGACTTTGAGAGAGTTTCTGCAACTGTGCGCAAGGAAGTTGTCCGCTTCGAGGTCTGACTCGTCTCTTTCCAAACTCTCCGACTCGATCAGTTAAACACGAATAATCTTTTTTTTTTTTTTTTAATCACTAACAGAAAGAAAAGACCAAGAATTTCAAGAGACAGATAATCGTGTACCTGGAATCCCTGCTTCAGTCCCAGCAGCAGGTGAGTCTGTCGCTCATCACCGCCATGATTTCTGAATTCAGTTTGGACTCAAGAATTAATTTAATTAAGAATAGTTTAAATGCATAATTTTTTTTTCTTCTAATGAAAAAAAGGGGGCAAAATTACACCTATAGCTTAAAATGCATTTGTAAACTACTGCTAATATTTGTCCTTTCAACCTAAACTACTCCATTTTTGTAGCCAATTTGAACACACTTCCAATTTGGATCTTTCATAGTGAGAAGAGAAAATGACAATAAATTCACACCAGTTTATACGTTTAAAGGCTTAGTAAAGCATCTCAAATTAAGGCCTTAAAATGTCTTTAAAAAGTTATGTCTTTATTGCAGACACTTAGGAAGGCCCGTTTAAAAATAAGTTTGCTTTAAATTACCTAAACACGTCTTAAATCTACTTGTGGCAGGACTATTTATTGATGTCTTTTTTTGTGACGGGTCTTCCGTCAGGCAAAAGTTTGAGTTGTTTCCAGATATCTTTAGGCTACCGCTAACTAGCTGCTATTAGCTAACTATTAGCCAGCTTGCTTTTTTGGCGTCTATCATGGGTCCAATTTATCGCCTGTTAGTTGGACAACATTAATTTTCACCACCAGCTTACTTCTGTTGCTAACAGAAGCTGTTAGCTTACTTCTTACTACACGCCTACATGATTCTAGGTGTGTACTGTGGAAAATAAAATGAAATTTTGAGCTTGGCACTAATCACCTTTAAGGTTGTAAGAAGCCATTTCTTAAAGCCACAAGCAGACGACAGAAGTTTCTGCTTTGCTTGATTGTCGTACAGCCGGATCTCCCAACTAGTCCCTATATTTATAGTTATTTGGTCTGAAATTTCATTCAAGGTGGCCTTAAAAAGTCTTAAATTTGACTTGTTGAAACCTGCAGGTGCCCTGACACAATCATCATATCAACATGGGGAAATAATTATTAAAATCCCAAAAATGGTTTATGAATGGGCGTATGACTGACTCTAATGGTTTGCACCATTAAAACGCACCTACTGATGCGTGTGTTTGTTTTTTCCAGCTGATCAAGTACTGGGAGGCGTTCCTGCCCGAAGCGAAAGCCATCGCCTAACGGCCGGCCCTCTGACCGACAAACAGGCTGCCTTCTTTATACACTTTACCTCCTTTTGCCTTTAAAGCAAGAAAACAAATGTGTGTTGAAAAGGGAGATACAATCAACATGTTTTTTTTTTTTTTAATACAATCATCCTTAACATAGTTCTGTATTCTATTGTATTAATAACTGTATATTTTCATTTATCCTTCCACTATTTTCTTACTAGAGCAAAGAGTATAAAGAGGAAAAGTTTAGCCCGGTGATTTGTCAGTAGCGCCCTCTGCGGGTGATGAGGAGCTCCTTCCAGTCTGAACCTGAAGGTGGCAAAGAGTCTCACTCTGCTTCTCGCTTGTAATAATGACTCAAAGAAAAAAAGAAAAAAAAGGGATTAAATAACTTTTCTGAGCACTTCTAGCCGCTGGATTAACTTCCTCGAGTTCTAGCCAGTTTATTTTTCTTCACAGGTTGAAGTAGTGGGGAGGGGAATGAAATGGGTTACACGTCATGTTTGTAGGTTCGATGTTTTCCGGTGGGATTTAAGTCATGCAAAACCATGTGTCTGTGCCTTTTTACTTGGAAATGATGCTAGTTTGAGAGAATTTTGTACACGGATGTGAGCCGAGCAGAGGCTTTGCTGCACTTAGTTAAAAAAAGAGAGAGACTGTCCTGATGTGTTTTCCTGAATGGAAACTTGCAGAGTACATGTGGAACAGGTGAGCTTGTCTGGGCCTGTTTCTCACGTCAGAGTTCATGATCGACTCTTTTACCAAACAGCCAGTCAGATGTGTCAACTAAATGCTGCCAGGACTTTTTTTTTATTTATTTTTTATCTTGAGTTTTTTGGGGGGTTTTCTGCTGATGGTGAAACATCTTGACTTGGTTCTGCTTCTTGCTCGTTCTTTCACACCAAATGGGCCGCTCCCACCTGTCACTGTCATCAAACTGTAGTTTCTCTGATGGAAACATGATCAAGTTGCATCTAAAGTTAGTTTTTTTTCCCACACACACACACATTTTTTACTTTAAATTCAGTCATGTGCTGCTTCAGGTTAAATTAACACTTGGTCATATTAGCAGAAGTAATTTTTCCAGAAGTTTGAGTCGCGTCTGTTTGCATCATCAGAGCATTGATGGAAAGTTTGTTTTTTTTTTCTGTCTTTTTGTGGCAAACTCATAGAAAAGCAGGGCTTGAACCAAAGAAGAATGTTGAGTATTTTTTCTGAATGAATCACGAGTTATTTAGCATTACCGTGGAAAAAGAACAGGCGATCAATATGGGTAAATTATTCAACAAGAATGAAGGAGTGAAAAATCAAGAATGTCTTAAAGCGTACATCTGAAGCATTACCTGGACCGTGTCACTGCCGTACTGAGGCAAATCTTCCACTTGGTTCCTGCTCTAACGTCTCGGTTCTTCACAGGAAAAACTAAACTTCACCGTTTTCGCATGGAAGATCCTGAGATTTCTTTGATTTATTTTTTTCTTCTTCTTTAGACCCATAACAGTTTTTTTTGTTTGTTTTGGGTTTTTTTTTTTAAACATGTTTTCTACAAAACATTACTAAAATTGCCTGTATGGCCTCTGTCACTATTGTAATGTTGGGACATGCACTGTGTCATAGATTCCTTAAGAAAAACAAATCAATAAAAGTTGCACTGTTTACTCTTGAAGATTTCATAAAGAGGCTTGCTGTTTTGACTGTTTATCCCCCCTCTCCCCGTTGTTGTTTTGCATAAACCAGTTTTTACTTTAATGTTAAAGGATATTTTTGGTATTTTCTGTCAAAAGCTACATTTTCAGTTTGTCAAAGCAATAAAAGGAGTTAAAACTTTTTAGAGGTACTGTACATCTTAAAAATGAAATGCCAGCTATGAATGGAAAGTATTCTGAACATCTGTTCTGATGCAGAGCACTAAAAAAAAAAAAGATTTGAATTAAAAAGAAAAAAGTTAGGACGCTAAGCACACGTCTCTGAGGAAGCCCAGGTGTTAAATTGTTCAGGCTCAAATAATCTTGATGCATAGAGCTACTAGTTATTGTGTTAGAGAGGCAGAACATGTATAGTTAATCCCTGTAATCTGAAAGGGGAAAAAGGTTAGCATAGCATTTTAATCTTGCATAACTTTAGTGCTATAAGGCTACAAAAACACTGCCAGGACATTTTATTTCATGACAGAATCAACTGAAAGCAATAAAAATGCTTTTACATGTGTAAAAGCATTTTCATGAACAAGAAATTTATTTTTAAACAATGCTAAAAAAATCCCTCTGTGCTGAAAAAGACGGTTTTTGGCGGTTCTAAGAACCGCTGCTGTGTCATGTCTACGTCGTGACGCAGAAGCCTTCAATTTTACTGACATCTTTGGGTTAAAGTTGGTTGCAGTTTTATAATCTCACTAAAAGTTTGTTGCAGCTCACCTCATGTTTGTTCTCCTTATATGGTCATTTTGGATCCTCATCCAGTGTTGTCTGCCTTCAGGTATCTGCTGACTGTAGATTCCGTATTTGCAATTTTGTATCGTGATTTTATGTCGTTTCTTGACGTAGGAACTACAGCCCACATCTGAGTTTTTAATTTTAGGTTTCATTTCAGCCATGCCCCAGGATAGGTCGAGTGAACCCGCGTCACCTGCGCGCGGTCCCTCAAGGGTAAAGAGCGGTACAGTGGAGCACACGCTTCATACGCCGTCCACTAGGGGGCATACTGACACCGCGTGCGCTTTTAGGGTTTTATTTATTCCGTGGTTTTAGGAGGGCTATTATTATGACTAATAATTAGCTTTCTTTTTTAATGTAATCCTTACCATTTTCGAGCGTATGAAACGTGCCGCAATTTTTATATTCCAGGGAAACAGGAAGTCATGAATTACTCACCCGAGGACCTAGCCTCCTAAAACTGACTGCTGGTTATTATACCCTGAAGTTGTTTTTTGTTTGCGCTACTTTTTGAATGAATTATTAAAATCTAAGTCTTTTTAATAGGGGTGCTGTTAAATATTCAGATTTTCTTATGAAGAGCTAATAATTGGTAAACACCAAATACAGATGAAACCAGATATTCACAAACACTATAAAAATAAACTTTTAAAAATCCCACTGACAAATCAGAATAAAAATTTCCCCACTTTATGTTTTTGAAGACGTTTGAATCAAAAAAACTGGGACATTTACATACCAATACTACTTATGCCTTTAAGCAATTTTGGGAAACTCGGATGATGTCAATATGGTGTCCAAGTTCTGTTTACAAGAGATGAATGCTTTGCCACAAAATGTGTGCATCAACCCTGAAACAAAAAGTCTTGAGAGTGAGACGAGTCCTGAGCATTCGTTTGCAAATGCAAACGAACAGAGCGGAAATGTGTGTAAATATTTTAATTTAAAAATAGAAATAAAATAACTTATTATTTTGACATTTATCAAATAGAAATACTTTCAGTCATTCTAATTGATGTAAAAAGAGGAAAACGGTTGCATGCCAAATAAATGCTCAATTAAAAGGTCATAAAGAGACTCCAAACCAGGGGGGAAGCACTGCTCAGAGACAAGTAAGCGTGTCATCTTTGCCATTTATTAAAAATTATTTACATAAAGACGTGCTGAGAGGCGGTTCACTGCCCCTCGCCCCCGGAACATTTCATCCTGCGATTTAAGCAACCCGCTCGGAACCAGGCGGCAAACCGAAAACAGACGATGAGCTACACTTCCCGTTATACTTAACGGGGAGATAAATGCGTTTAAAATGTCTTCACGAGGCACCAAAACAACAACAAAGAAAACATAAATCATTCTGGCAGCTGGTGATGAAAAGAAAGCATGTCCAAGTTTCAGACTGCTCATGAAATCACACGATGACGCACCACTGTGGAAATAATCAGCAACACAAACGGCGGCATTAACTGTGACGTGCCGGTCCAGAGCGTCACGCAACATTTGGCGGGTTTTTATCTCAAACACCTTTAAATCCTTAAATCAGTGCTGAAAAAATGTTTTTCCATTAAAAAACCCCCCTTTGACAAAGAAGTTAAAGTGATGTTTACCGAATGAGGTCATTCTACGTCACGAAGGACGCAGAAAGGAGACAAAAAGCTGTAATTACACCCGGAGCCAAATCAGTCATTATGGCGAGGAAAATGTTCTTAAAGCAAGACTTTTAATGAATAGTGTGGGATTTGGGAGATTTGATGATGATTGGGAATTTTTGGTGAGACTGGTAGCTGTGGCGGCGGAGTGAGCAGATCAGATCAGCTAGCTCCTGATCAGGTTTATGGACATGGACGTCAGGATGATCTTTTATTAATTCATTTCTACCATTGTTGCTTTTACTTGCGGTCAGGGATTGATCAAAATCATTACAACCCCCACAAATGGCCCCCGAGCCACACTTAGGACACCCCTGCATTAAAACACAAAACATTTTTTGGTCCAGTTTCTAGTGCAAATATCTTAGTACGCCTGAAATAAGACAAAACTAAATTACAAGGAACTTTTCAGCAAGAAATAGGAGCTTGTTTTAAGTAAATAATTTCTTAATACTGAATTTTAAAAAAGCAATAGTTCCACTTAGGACATGGGTAAAATTTCTTACTGCAAGTGAAACAAATAGTGAAACTAGTACTATTTAAAATTAACAAAGAGTTATTTACTTATTTAGCTCATATTTTGCTGAATAATAACTTTAAATTTAATTTAGTCTAATCTCAAGTGTACTGAGAGCTTGTATGTTTTTGCAGGGCAAAGATATTTAAATTGAATTCAAATTTCCACCCCCCCCCCTCCCCACCACCACCAGTATACAATGCACCATTTCCACAGCATGATGCCTCCACTACCATACATATGTCTTGTCATTAAGACCAAAGAGACCAATCTGACCATAAAGAGTTTCTCTGATCTGCGCAGAGTTGATAACAGTTTGGGTCAAATGGATGAAAGTTGAAGATAAAGTTCTGCGACAACAACACGCTCACATCAGAACTGGTTCTGGATTGGTCAAAGTACGTTAGCAATACTGATTGGACCGGATGCCCACCCTGTTGAACATTTGTGGGTTATGCTTCAAATTTATCAGCATTTCTGGAAAGACGATGCAGTCAGAATAACTGCCAGACTACAACTGAAAAAAACTTTGCGAAAGGACATCTGACAAAATATTAGTGGGTGTATGTAGATATATTTTAGCGTGCATGTACACGTTTGACCAACTGGACGGTAGAAAAAACAGTGAATTACTGTTTTGAAAAATAAAATCGCTGGTTGTATGTTGTATTGTTGACGCACCATGAAAATAAAAAGCCAAACTTCTGACTGGCATCGTACGGGTGACGAGCATTAACACACAATTGATTTAATCACAAAACTGTTATTTTCTGGAAAATACCCAATTAAAGAAACATCACCAGCACAAGAGACGATTCTGCTCCAACGGGGGGAAAAAACATGCAGAATTGTGATATTGGGGTAAAAAAATCAGGTTGTGATGAAGTGCTCCATCTTAGCTTTCCAAAGCGGTGTTGGCTACAGAACAGTCAAATAAAAAACCTCCAGAGTTCTCCAGCAACGAAACACAAGACGACCACGTTTACAGGCAGTACAGTCTCCACACACGGTGAACGCCACCGTTTCTTCTTCTTCTTGGGTTTATACTTGTGAGCAGAAATGCTGACTTTTGTGTATTAACTTAAGACGCTCACGCTACAGGTTTAAAAAAAAAAAAAAAAACCGAACAAACAAAAAAAACGGACGTTCCAAAAGTCTGAGGACGTAGAAGCGGACGAGACCGAGAACCGGCAAAGGATTCAGATTGAAGTCGGCTGCTGTTCGCCGGTGGCGGCGGCGGCCGGTCCATTTTCCACCACAGTCCGAGCGACGTACCTCAGAAGCCCCCCGTGTTGGAAAAAGATAACATCCACCTCGGAGTCGAACAGCGCCCTGACGCTGAATGACGTCCCTTTGCTGGTCTGGAGGGAAAAAAACACAAAAGGAAATCAATGAACTGTGTGGAGATTCCCAGAGACGCAGATGCGGCTCAGATGCCTTACCCTGACGGTGAGCTGCTGCCGCGGCCGCAGGCTCTCCGGCAGCGCCACGCTGAAGCGCTCCTTCCCACTCAGCTCCAGTGTTTCGGCGTTTTGCCCCGCCACAAACTGCAGCGGCATTATGCCCATCCCCACCAGCTGGCTCTTGTGGAGCTTCTCGAAGCTCTCGGCGATGACGGCGCGGACGCCCTATAAAAAAAAAAAAACAATCATTTGTTTAGAGTGGCCCAGTTAAAGGCCCATTCTAACTCTGAGATGGATTAAATCCACCTAAATCCAATTAAGCCTCTGTGTAGAAACTAGAAAATGAATGTTCACAAATTATTTTGATGTAATTTCAATAATATACAATCAACATTCATGGTGCGTAATGTTAAAGTATGACTATAAGTGTGTGTGCGTTTGTTTGTAATACCTTGTGGGGACCATTTTCCTGACACTACGTTGTGGGACCCACTGCTCCTTGTGGGGACAAAAGCCTGGTCCCCACAAGGAGAAACACTGTTTTTGGGTCAGGGGTCAGATTTTAGACTAAGGTGTGAATTGAGTTTTGGCTAGGGTTAGGATATGGATAAGGGTTTAGGCTGTAGAAATGAATGGAAGTCAATGGAAAGTCCCCACAAATATAGCCACACAAACATCTGTGTGTGCGTGTGATTTACCAGCAGGTACGGTCCCTTAGCCACCCAGTCCCTGGAGTTTCCAGAGCCGTAGTCTTTTCCTGCCAGGATGATGAGGGGTGTGCCGTCTCTCTGATAGCGATCAGCTGCCTCAAACACATCCAGCTGCACGCACACACACACACACCGACGCACACACACACACACACACACCCACAGCACAGAGAACCATTGAAACTGGACTCAGGCTGAATCAACCAGCACTCAACATTTACATGGACTAGACTGGTTAGGTTTCCACTCACAGTCTGGCCGGAGGGAATGTGCAGAGTCTTTGGGCCTGGCTTGCCGATGAACCGATTGTGGAGCTTGATGCTGGCGAAGGTTCCTCTCGTCATCACCGCGTCGTTCCCTCGGCGAGCGCCGTACGAGTTAAACTCCCGCGGCGTCAGCCTGGAGCCGAGGAGACACAACGTGAGAGTTCAGTTCATTTGAAGCAACTTGGTGAATGAAAAGCTGCCTGTTACAATTAGCAATGAATCAATGACACGCTGCTAACATTTGATGCTAAGTGTGAACTACGCACTACCAGACACTTTTGCCTGCTTTTCCTGTATAAGCTTAAAGATCATTGTTTATTGAAAAGCAATTTTTAATTCTTTTTATTTGTTGTTTTCTAGTGTTTTGTTTATTTGTTTTGGATAATTAAAATGTTAAATGTTTATAAGAATTTAAAGTTTATTCATCTTCTACCATTACATAAAAAATGCTCTCAAAACTACTTCTGGGACCATTTATCACCCAGAGAAACCAGCCCATCAGCTGGCGGTCCGACACCGACCGTTTGCTCTGCAGGTACTTGGCGGCGGCGCTGACTCTGGAGATGCTGCCGGCTGGTGAGATGTGATCCGTGGTCACTTTGTCTCCGAGGAACAGTAAGGCGTGAGCGTTTTCTATCGACTGGGGCGGAGGAACATCTTTACTCTGGGATGAAAAAAAAAACGATAAAAGAGAAGAGGTGAGAAGGTGACGGTTGCTGCGATGCAGAAAGAAGCGCCGGCTCTGATGGAGGGACTTACGAGTTTGCTGAAGAACGGCGGCGAGCGGATGTACGTGGACTTGTGATCCCAGGGGAAAACCAACGAGTCTGGACATTCAATCTTGTTCCAAAACGTATTCCCTTTCTGAAGGAGAGCAAAAGTGTCACGGTTTGCATGCGCAGCAGGATTTATTCAACAACAACAGAACGGGTTCTGACCTCCATCCTCCTCCTGAGGTCCTTAAAGATGGCGGAGATGACCGTGTCCTCCTCGGTCTGCTGGACCTCCTCTCTGGACGGCCAAATGTCACGAAGATACACTTCCTTACCGTCCGAAGTCCAGCCTGTTCAATTTGAAACATAAGCTGAAAATCAAGATCTATTTGCAAGAGCTTTCCGAGGGAAAGCAAAGGGAACACAAGAAATGAAGAAAAAGAAAAAAATCATATCCTTTTTCACATTTTGACACTTTTTTAGGTCATTTTTTTCTTTGCTAAATTGTTCAGATTCAATCAGATTGGATGGAAAGTAACAAGAGATCCAAACATTTCTGGAACAACTTCACATGCTCCCAAGATGCACCAGAGAGAGACGAGGATCTGGTGGTTGAAGCTTTTCTGCAACACTTTAAATACTGAGCCGACCAAATGCTTTCTTGGTTTGATTGGGGATGAAAATTGCAACATTTGTTACGTTTTCAGCGGTTCCTTTTCACACGGCACCGTGTCAAACAAACCAAACTAATTGACAAACCTGTCCAGCCCCCTCGCCTGTGGTGGCGCTGCACCAAGAAACACTTAAGGAAACAACACAAAAACCTCAGAAGAAGACGCGAGTGCAAACTTCTTTGCAAAATGCAAAGAAAAATGGAGAAGCGTCAGATTTTAGCTGTTGTAGGATTTCTCTTTTGTCTTTGGCTAAAGTCCACAAGACATGTCTCCTGCTAGCGCGAGACACATGCATTTGTTTGGGTTGTATTTATCCAGAATGCCGTGCTCTACAATCTATTTCCTGCCTTTAGTGTAAAATGCTTAATTTTAGTCTCATCTGTGTAAAAAAAAAAAAAAAAAAAGCACAAGTAAAGAAATACTTCTAAAAATGACTAAATAATTCCAGAACTTTTCCAAAGCATCTATGCAGAGCAAATTAAACGTTTACATTAAAATACAACCAGATTGCAAAAGATAAATTTTTTTTTTTTTTTTTACTTCGTCGGCGGTTGAGAGGTGACTAAACAAGAAGCTGAATCCCTTCCTGCTCAATGACTGTAATCCGACCAAATTCCTCAAAATCCCCAGCTGATCTCCAGCTTCTACAGAAACAGCTTAATGGAGCTGCGGGTGGCGCTCGTCTCACCTAGAGGCTCTTTCTCAAAGTCGATTCCCACCGTGCCTGCAATGGCGTACGCCACCACCAGGGGAGGGGAGGCCAGGTAGTTGGCGCGCACGCAGTCACACAGGCGGCCTTCGAAGTGCCTGTTGCCAGACAACACACCGCAGGCCACCAGGTCCCCCTGAAACGATGGACAGTGGCGTAGAGTCTGAGTGAGGGCAGACGGAGAGGTAGCGGCGTGGTAGCGGCGGCGGGGGGAGTTACCTTTTTGATGGCGTCGACAACGGCTTCTGGTAGCGGCGCCATGTTCCCCACGCAGGTGGCGCAGCCGTAACCTATGACCTCGAACCTGTCACATGATCACAGCCATTATTTATGCAACTTTGATTCATAGTAACTTTAATGTTAATCAATATATTCGATGTGTATTTGATGATTTTAATGATGGTATTTGACTGGATGATGTTTTTATGGTTTAAAGCACTTTAAACTTCTCTGTTACTGAAGTGAGCTAAACAAATAAACTTGACATCCCATAGAAGAAAATAGATCCATCCTTTAAAAAAAAGGTTTTATCTTTGTTTTCTTATTTTAAAACATAAAAATAAAATGGTTATAAAAGTTACAACAAATTCCCTGCAGTATATTATTATAAAATATGTTTAGGTGATTGAATATTAGCGGCTTTGCATGAGTTTTATTTAACCAGATCGAGGCTAAAACCTTCTCTCTGACATGTAAAGTGTAAATATGTAACTGAAACCTGTTGATGTCATTTCCTGTGCTGTCAGGGCATAAAAGCTTCTCACCCCAGCTGGTTGAAGTAAGGCAGGACTCCACTGGCGTTGAGGTAGTGGGTGACCATCCCACTTCCAGGAGCCAGGCTGGTCCTAATGTAGGGCTTGACGACGAGCCCAGCTTCCACGGCCTTCTTGGCCATCAGGCCTGTCGACGGCAAGGAACAGAGTGAGCGAAGCCGAACTGCGACCTTGATGAAAAGTGTTCTCACGCTATCTGTGTTGTCTCCAGCTCCCATCGCCTTGAAGCTGAGCTAAGCTTTGCTGAGAAGACTAAACAGTTCACGTCTGAATTTAAACTTTGGCATACCTGCGGTGAGCATGACAGATGGGTTGCAGTTATTGGTGCAGCTGATGACGGCGGCGATGACCACGGAGCCGTGGGCCAGCTGATACTCCTGACCGCCGTGCAGGAAGGGGATACGGACGTCCTGCTTCTCCTTGGAGATGTGGAAGCCTTTAAATCCCACCTGGGACAAGAGGAGAAGTTACTGGGAAGCTCCGCTGCCTAGCAACAGGAGGCATCAATAAGTACACCCGTCCAGGTCACCTTCTCGTTGAGGCAGCTCTGGAAGTCGTCCTTCATGCTGCTGACAGCCACTCTGTCTTGGGGTCTTTTGGGTCCGCTTACGTGGGGAACCATGGAGCTCAGGTTGATCTCGATCACCTGCACAAACATCGCTAGCTTCAGTGGAGCTCATTGATACGACTTCTAAAACGTTTCAGACAACGCATTTAAGTTGACAGAGAGTCGAGCACAAAGGAAGACAGCTGCATCTAAATTAGAATACAATTTTAAAAGTTAATTTATTTTAGCAATTCAATTAAAAAATTACAGTGTAATATATTAAGAGTTAATTTCTATTAAATTTAAAGGAAATAGTTTAAAGATAATGAAAACCCAACATAATGTTTCTCACTAAGTCGAATTAAGATTTTTAATGACAAGCATTAAGCAGTAGCAGGCAGTCACTAAAATAAATGTGTGCAAAATGTTTGTCACGTTTTTTTCAACGTTAGTCCATATTCTACTAACGTTGAAAAAATACAATTCTCCAACTGCAGTGTTTTCATTAAGAAACAATTAAAATGTCACATGAATACGTTTGTTCATAGTTAAACGCCGCGCCGTCCTCCCCCTACTACTTCCTGTCGTCTTCTTCATCTTTTCCATCAGTAGTGACATACGGCTGCTGATCATGTGACTCGTGTCACGTGACAGAAGCGTTTTCTTTGCAGTTCTGTGAAATACACTAATTTTGATATGACTGACAAACCACCTCATCCCAGCGCCAAAGCTTTTTATCAAAAAAGTTGAGTTTTTTTCAAAATTGGCGACTTTCCATTAAGCAAATGCACTTTTAATTCCAATTTTCACTATTTTATGGTGATACACACACCCTCAACAGGCCTTTGCTAAAGTCTTTAGCTGCTCACAGAACAGAAGAAATAAAGTGTCACACAGGCTGACTGCTCCTTTTCCCTTATTTTTTAATCTGATGTGAAATTACCTCTGAGAACTGAGGATCTTCTGAGGATTCTTCATAGCTTCGGAAAAGATTTACAGCCTTCATGTAGGACTCCAGTAATTCAAGCTTTTCGTCAGTGAAATCTGGAAGGATGAATTAAAATACATTACAGAAAAAAATGGGACATTTTACACAAAATCCACACTTTTAGCTCAAATACATTTTGTTGTGTGCGACTTGTAGTTTGTGTTAAAATATCGTTGACGTCTTTTAATTCATTTTAGAATAAAACGTTTCTGCGGCAGTAGATAAATGGATTTCTGCTGTTAAGCTACAAAAATAGCCGAACGGGATAAAGTGTAACACTGTGACCTGGAGGGAGGCGGGGCGTGAAGTGCCTCATTTGCATTTAAAGAGACGGTACCAAAACAAGTTGCTGTCAAACGCACCTCAGCACGCATTGCAGTTCCTATTTAAATAAACCACAACTGAATGATTTAAATGTGAAAAGGACAACATTAAAAACCTGATATGTCCACTTTAATTGCTCCTTATTTTACTCACTTGTCTTTTTAAAGTGCTTGAGTGTTACGTGGTCGACGGGGAAGAAGCTGACAGTGGCGTTGTATTCTGGACACATATTGGCGATGGTGGTCCGGTCAGGCGCCGACAGCTGGGAGACACCTGGTCCAAAAAACTCCACAAACTTCCCAGAGATTCCCGCCTGACGCAAGTGCTGAGAAAACAAAAGACCAGAGAGGCAAACCTGAAGCTCAGAGCATTGTTATCTGGAACAATTAAAGCTTCTCTGGTTGAACAATCCTAAAAAGGAACCTTTGTGATGCCGAGGACGATGTCGATGGAGGTGGCCAGCGGGTTGATGGAGCCCACCAGTTTGCAGCCCACCACCTGAGGTAGGGTCAGCGACACCGGTTGGCCCAGCATCACCGCTTCAGACTCGATTCCTCCGACGCCTGAAGGAAATCGTGAAGCCAGTTACTGATGATGCAGTCTAAACGAAAAGCTGAGAAACGTCGGTGAGAAGAGGCCGTACCCCATCCCAGGATTCCCAGGCCGTTGATCATGGTGGTGTGGGAGTCGGTGCCCACCACGCTGTCGGGGTAGATCAGGCCGTCGCTGACCTGCACCACCCTGGACAGATACTCCAGGTTCACCTGGTGGACGGCGCCGACATCCGGAGGAACCACGTTCACATTTTTAAAAACCTTCGAACACCACTGTCGGGCAGATGAGGAGAAACGTGGGTGCTCAACGAAGTGTCTCGTCCAAATGAACATTCATTTTATCTTCTCTACGGGAAAATTCAAACACAGGCGATATTTTGGTACCTTAAAAAAATGAAGCCTCTCTTTGTTCCGCTGCAGTTCCATTTCCTGGTTCTTCAAAGCCGTTTCCACTCTGCAGAAAAGATTAAGTAAAATCCACAGTGAGCTCAAAAACGGAAAACACTGAGCAAAACAATAACATCTACATCACCTTGCCAGTATGCTTAACATGTGCACGACCTTTGAACTTTCCCACATCAGAATGAATAACAGGAATCCTCTCTAATGCCTAATTTAGGATAATCTCGCTCTCATATTTTCACTGTTGCTGCAATTTTGCAAGTATTTTACAGTGGGTGGTGTGTTTAGGGTAATGAACAAGTGTTTTTTTCTGACACACACACACACACACACACACGGACGCACACACACACAGTGTTTTGGATGTAACCTCAACAGAGCAGAGCTGAGTTGTTCTTTCAGCAATTGGCCTTTGTTTTACTAAATTTCTTGACGACTATTTCAATAATCAATCGCAATTAATCAAATGAATCATTTCAGCCCTAGTTCAAACGTCATGAGTACTTCTGCGAGCTCTTTGAATCTAGTCCCAGTGTTACACAGACTGAACCTGTCAAACCCTCTGACTGATGAAGACGTACTCAGAAACGGGCTGCAGGTGGAAGGGGCAGAGCAGGGGAGTGTTTTCGATCTGCTGGACAGAAGTAGGACGGCCCGACGAGGCAGGGGGGTCGCTGCAGGCGGCCTTGCTGCAGGAGCCCCGCTGGCCCCCGCAGTGGGAGCCGCCTCTGGACGGAGGCCGGACCGCTGTGGACCGAGGAGGAGGAGGCTGACTCTGGTTGGAGCTGTCGCCTCCACCCGGGTTGGGAGCGTTCTGTATGGCGCTGGTATGACAAGGATCGATGGTTAAAAGGAAATAAAGACTGACGTAAGCAAACAAAGGTGGGATTTCTTTTCAGTTAATCAACAAACCATTTGCTGTAATCGATTTGTAGCGAGTGGTCTACGATGAGATCCGTGGGGCATTTAGGGTTGACTAGGTCGGGGTCGACGCCGTGTTTGGCCACAGCGTCTCTCATAGCTGCCAGGTCCACCATAGCAGGAATACCACTGATACACAACAACAACAACAACATTGTTCCCAACAATCGCTTTCTTCACAGCTGAGGAATAAAAAAGTGAGTAAACTCACGTGAAGTCCTGGAGAAGGACCCGTGCCGGGGAGAACGGCACCTCTGCTTTTTCCTGCTGCTGCTGCCAGTCCAAGATGTTCTGCACATCCTCGTCTTTCGTGTAGAAACCGTCGCAGTTGCGAATCGCCGCCTCCAGCAAGATCCGGACAGACAGCGGCAGTTTGTCTGCGTGTCACAAAATAAAGAGTTGACTCACCAAGGGGTACGGCCGATGTTACGACAGACATGGCGCGGCTGTGAACTCACCGTATCTCGGGTCGCCTAATTTACGTGGGTTGTAGAATTTGATGCCATCTGGTAACGTGTCGATCAGATGGGCGTACGGGTGCTCTGAGGAGGAGAAGTTAATGCTTAGACCAAAAAGAACATTTAATGTCTTCTAGTCATTAAAAAATATCACTGAAACTCTTTTAAATTCTTTTTTTAAACAAAGAATTATATGACAGCAATAACAGTGTTCCTGCAGGTTTCACCATCTCAAATTTAGGACATTTTAAGACCATTATGAATAAAACTTAAGGCCTGTACAGAAATGTATAAAAGAAAGTGATTGTTTTTCCAAAGTTTTTTTGCACAGAATGCGTCTGGCATCGTACAGGTTGAAATTCAAAAATAATTATTGATCCCAAAGGGGAATGAAATGTCGTTGTAACTCATCAATTCAGATTCTTCAGAGTTACTGCAGATGGTTGTGATATCATGTTGCAAAGACGTATGTTGCCCAGTCAACTGGTGATAAATTTACACTTACAAATAAAAGACACAAGCTAGCTATTAGCAGCTTGTTACCTCACAGGTCACAGTGTATGAAGATGTCTCCACGCGACTCAAACTTCTGCCTGACAGTAAAGTCCCGTGAAAAAAATGCTGCATAGAATATATAAGAATAAACAGTTCTGCCACGACAAAATTTGAGACCTGTGATTAATTTGTTTGAGCCCATCTTTGATTAATTTAAAGGTGTAGTAATATGTTTTCCAGACACCTAGTGCCATTTTATGGCATAGTCAAGAAACAAAGTTACCTTCGGTTGTTATAAAGATGCTATATATACCAACTATGAATTAAAAGGAATTTTATTCAGGGCTTTCCCTAGTGTATTATAAGCCTGGCAGGCCACCAGGCTTTACTTGCTCTCCCACCAGGCTAAGCGACATTTGTTTATTTTAAATAATTTTTTTATACACCAATAACATCGACAGTAAAGACAGGATAAGATGGTTTATAGTTGACTTGTTGGACTGCCGTCACCTGCTCATGCACCTCTGAATTTTTGTAACTTAATTTTTTAACATAAAACATGTGTGCCACTGGTGGACTGTCCCAAGGTCTTCAACACCGGACTTAGCAGGTTTTCTGGGGGAAACCCTGTTATTAATTTATGTAACGCCTTGAAATTGGACCCCTGTATCTGTAAAACTCCTGCTCTTTCTGAAACTCCGCCTTCAGGAAGTCATCACAACATGGCTCCTCTATTAAACCTTCAACAACATTTTCACCAGTGTTACACTGAGAAGAAGCTCCTATAATGAGCTCAGGTGTTCCACCAGGTGTTTGCTAACTGCTGCTGGCTAGTCTGAAGGAGCTCAGTGGGGGAGTTGTGGAGAGGGCTGCTCTGTGAGGCAGAAGCATGGGAACTGCAGTTCTGAGGTGAAGCTGCGTCTCGAAGGCAGAGCGAGATCCCACCAGGCAGTTTGCACAACTGAATCGTTGCCATGGAGATTAAAGGATTTCTCAAACTTCAATGAAAGAATCAAAGCAAAGGTCCAGATATGTTTTTGATGCTGACATCATGTAACATTATAACATGATGTAAAGCTAATACCGCCCCTTTAAGACCAACCATCTACAGCATTCAGAGCATCAAACTGTAAGTCCAGCTCCCATCTTCCTCAACTTTACCACATCTATTGTCAGATCACACAATACACGGATGAGACCTTTCGTCAAGAAGCAACACAGCAACACCACTGCCTGCTTTGTGGTGTTTAAGATTTTAAAAGCTTACTGACTCAAACACAGAAGCACGTACGAAGGTTTTCATGTTATTGTTCAGAAATGTAAACAGACAGGAGCCACATTCCTGCAAAGCAGATAATGAGCAGGAGGGACGGACACACTGGGGGGATTCCTTATCTCGGCAGCATTTCCTGAAAACAGACTCAACAATATAGTGGCGTTGCAGCATGACGTATTGACACAGGTAAAGGCTGGTTTACTGTATCAAGTGAGGCAGAGGTTTTAAGGTTTACAGGCTAGAAATTAAACTGGACTTTATATTCACCAGTCCGATTAGAGCAACAATGTTTTAAAACTTATGAAGGAGTTGCATTACTGCAAAAAAGTAAAAAATTAATTGTACAAGAAGAGAAGAATAAAGTCATAATAATACGAGAAAAAAAGGTGTTATGAGAAAAAAAGTATAATATTCAGAATAAAGCCATAATATCAGTGGATTCAAGTATTAATGTTATGACAACTCCCATGCAAACAATTACTGAGTTAAAATGGAGAATGTTTAAATTTCTGTGGAGCTACATGTCATATTTTAAGACGTCAGTATCAAATTATCGTCAGCAGAAGAACTTTACAACGTGTTTAACATTGTGACTTCATTCGCATAATACTATGACTTTATTCTCGTAATATTATGGCTTTATTCTTATATTTTTTTTAAAAAGTTTTAGTCTGGCCTTATTGATCTGTCATAAAAACCACAGTTGGAGAGCAATGTCAGTCGAGCAGCTGACTGCTGGCTACCGGAGCAGATACCACCACTAATCATACATGGTATGGCTTACATTATTAGATGTGCAATAATCAATATAGAACAAGTTTAGCAGACATAGTAATATTTGTTTCTTTTGTTAGATCATATTTTAAACTACAGTTTACTCAAAATTACTGTAACTAACTTTAAAAATCTCAGACGTAAGATTAGAAAAGAGCTGTAAAAACAAAAAAGCTTAATTTCCTCCATTAAATGAAACATAATTACTATTAGAGAATAGAAGAGAATACTTCTTCTATTCTGCTAGTTAAAAGAGACCCTACCGTCACCTGAGAAAATTATTATTCTCAACAATAGTTCACAAACAATCTCCAGCTTTTTATGTTTAGTTTCTCCCTATGCGACAGCCTGATTTAACATTCAAATTTCCTGTCACACATACAGTATTGTGGATTTTTACAAAATACTGCCTTGCAGGTATGTTCACCGGCTATAAAACGACTATGCAAAAAGAGGCCGTCACAGATAAAACCAATTGATGGATACTGGATACACAGCAGCAACAAGAAAAAGAATAAACACAGTTGAACCAGATTAGTCTCACGCTTCAATAGATGCAAGAGTGAAAAAGAAAAACAAAGTTAAAGAGTTTCCTACTCAGTTTCCATGACAAAATCACATACTTTTCAGACTAAATTTGATTTAACATTGAGGTATTTTAACAAGACTTAACTATATTTGTATGGCAGATATTTCTACAATGGTAAAGAATTTAAAAGAAATCATTCATATTCCTGTCAGTATGAGGATATGGTTGGATAATATTTAGACAGTTGTATATGAGGTCAAGTTTGGAACTTCAGATCTTCAGAAAATATATAAATCAAATTTCCTATGTTTTCTTTGTAGGAACCCTGAATGCCACACAGTGAAGCCAGGTATGGACTCTACATATTTACGACATAGAAACAATATAAATATTCTGCATATAACCATTCACTGTTGTATCGTATGTGCTATTACCAACATAGACATAAATACAGATGCTACGGTAATAGAGTGAAAACAAAAACTGTATAACCATATTTAGGTAGCAGCACTACAATATGTGTACAGGTGTGTAATTATGTATTAGTTTGCGCGTTAATAGTGTTATAATAGGTAATACTGTAAAGCAGTAAAATTAAGAATTAAGTAATAATGTATATGAGATACAAACATTGATAAAGCAGGGACTTTTTTATAAACCTTTTGCTTGATGTTAAATATAGAAAAAATTGGGACTTTTTCACTGGCTCTGGTCTGAAAGGCCGATTTTTTTTCTAAGCAAATATTATAACACTAAACCCAGTCTCTTCATAAATTATGTAATGACTGTAAACCGTCAAGCTAAAAGTGTTGTGTCCCAGGTTTTCAATAAAACATCTTAGCATGTTTTCATAATGACAAGGTGAGGAAGAGAGGTGCAGAGCTAGCCTAGGTGCGAGCTGCTAACATAGCCTCTTATCGTAAAGCACACTTGCGCAGAGCACTTATCGAACTACCGGCTTATAACCTCTTCTAGAGATAACAAGAACCAGCTTAGTTATAAAACAAAACACAAGCAGGAGACATTTAGGTGAAAGTCGTGGCAATGGCATCAAGAAAGACACCAACGGGTTTCGCCTTTAGCATTTTCTTTTTTACCATACTAGCTGTCATATCTGTGTTATCGCGTTAGCTACATGCTAGCTTTTCTGTCAGGGCCATTTATATAACGTTCACGTGAAACAGGCCGAAGTTCTCCTACGAGCGAAGAGTCCGTTTCAGAACGGTTTTATTCGGTTAGTTTACACGCTGTAGCCACTCATAGTTGTCCGTAGAAGGTTCGTAAAAGACTCGTTTTACCTTTAATTGTCGCATTGAGCGCCATGATGACTCCTGAAATCAACACGGGCCCCTTCTCACACTGCACAACCAACCCAGGGTTGACCAATTACAAAACAGCAAACAGTAATGTAACCAATCAGAGTACCGAGCTCCTCGGTCACGCCCAACCAGAAATTTGTAGTAGAATAAACATTAAAAAAAACAATTTTTAGAAACTATCTGGATAAAATAAAACCCATGTTTTTAAGAAATACAACAGGATTTGTTAAAGGTGAGAGTTGAGATACTATCTTATTATAATAATTATTATTATTATTAGGTAATAATGACTAAATACTATCTCACAATAAGATTACATGCTCCTCAGTCATAATAATGAGATGTAGTCTCTGTCACTAATTAGCTTTCACTTGATCATGAAATGCATAACTATAAAAGCAAAGTCAAAATTTTGAAAGGGTGTCTCGTAGTATTTGCATAGTATCTGATAATAATGAGATAGTGTGTTGTTATTATTAAGCATTTATATAATTGTAATTTAGTTATATCATAATTATTAAGTATGAAATTAGGATAAATTATAACTACAAGGTTCATAAGTGAAAACTATAAAATATTGCTAAATAATTACGGACAAACTAAGCCAAGCCACAAATATGAGATTCAAATCCTTTCGCATCAGTGTCAGAAATGGCTTGAAAAGATCATAAATAGCACTGTGACTTTAAAAAAGTGTTGCCATGTGACGTCAACGGTGTTGCTTTCAATGCACTTCGGACTGTTGGTTCGAGGAACGTTTGTGTAACTGACGAACGAAATACTATTTATTATTATTATTCAACAAATGTTACATGTATGTATAAATCTTTATCTATGTTTTTGCTTATTCATACTTTATTACCTATTAGTTTTCTTTTGTCAAAATCTGAATTGTTATTTCGTGACACCCTTGTAATGTACTTTATTAGAATTTCTACCCGATCATGAATGCGTCATCTTCCTTCAATTGTACAAACAACTGGCAAAGTAAATATTTCAGTCCTATAAATCGGAGTAGAATGCTTTTCAAACCTGTTTTTTTATTAACTTTAAAGTAGAGAACAATTTGAAGATGTCTTGATAAAGTTTAGACCCTTGACCTTTTACCTTTGACTGTGTTTGTTCAGAGCAGTAATGGACGGAAGACATGACCCTCCATTATGTTGCAGCAGCGGAGGCCGTTCGAGTGTAAATAAACAACTTCGATACCCAAACGACAGTGGCCGAGGACGGTGAACTTAATGACTATTCTGGTACGTTCAGTCGGTGTGTTTAGGTGACATTAAGTTGTGTTTTTTCGATAGGAAAACCCCATGTCAGTTTGTTGTTGCTAAAGCAGCTCGAGTATTGTACACGCTGCGACGTGCACGTGCTTCCTCTTCCAACAAAACATCACTAAGTTATTGACTAACTGATCAAACGTTTAAAGGGCAGTTGTTTATCTTGTGTTGGATATTATTTTACTCCCAATTTGTCAGCAGCGAAATATGTGCTTTTAAACTTCCCCTCTTGTGGTCTCCGTTTCCCTTACGGACTTAACTGACTCTAACGAGTATGTTTCACAAGCCATGTCAGTTCCGGGTTTATCAATTTTGTGGTAACACCGATTTACTTCTCTTGTCCATTGTGTGAAATGTTGCAGATATTAAATGAGGGAAATTAACATCTTAACTGTCTGGCTGTTACAAATCTATAGAGGAATGTGTGTTTTTGAAGTGTCTTGCAAAAGTACTCACACTCATAACTTAACATTTGGTCATGTTAAAACCACACATTTAAACGTGTCTATTAGAAATTTTCAGTGATAGGCCAACACAAGCAGAGAAATGTTTTCACCATAGAGGGCAAAACAATGAGCAGAAAATGAAATCAATAAACAATTAGTCCTGGTTTGTCTGGTCTCCAGATTGGTCTGGTGTTTTACGGTTGTCTTATATCATTCACTTAACGCTTCTGTCTGATGCAGGTATAATGGAAGCAGCAGCGTTTAGGACCGCAGCGCTTTGGCTTTAGGGCCTGACCGGCACCATGCAGCAGAAAGGTGCCATCCAGATTATAGAATGGGAGGACCTGGACAAGAGGAAGTTCTACTCATTGGGTGTGTTTATGACGTTGACCACCCGGGCCACGGTCTACCCAGCCAGCCTAATCCGGACCCGGCTGCAGGTGCAGAAAGGGAAGGCCATGTACTCGGGCACCTTTGACGCCTTTTGCAAGATCCTGCGAACGGAGGGTGTGAGGGGCCTCTACCGAGGCTTCATGATCAACACCTTCACTCTGGTGTCAGGACAGGCGTACATCACCACCTACGAACTGGTGCGCAAGTACGTGTCCCACTACTCTCCCAGCAACACGGTCAAGTCCGTAGTGGCAGGAGGGGCAGCGTCGCTGGTGGCTCAGACCATCACCGTGCCCATTGACGTGGTGTCCCAGCACCTGATGATGCAAGGACAGGGGGAACATCACTCCCGCTTCAAGGTGAAGCCAAAAATGATGCTCGCCACATCTAAACGCAACCCTACTTTTGGACAATCGCGGGAAATAACGGTGCAGATATTTGCAGCCGATGGTTTCAGGGGATTTTATAGGGGCTATGTGGCATCGCTGCTCACGTACATCCCTAACAGTGCCCTCTGGTGGCCTTTTTATCACTTTTATGCAGGTAAATCAACACCGCGTTTCTTTTGTTTTCTCAGCATGTCTTTTTGTACGACTTGGCCTTACGATGTATAATGTCATTTGCATTTTTAGAAAAATTATCTTTAATGGCACCAAGTGGATGTCCCCACCTGATTCTGCAGGCTGTGGCAGGACCAATGGCAGCGGCAACTGCTTCCACCATCACAAACCCTATGGATGTTGTTCGTGCAAGAGTTCAGGTAAGAAAAGCTGCAACCTTTTGAAGGAGGTTGTCATTGTTTACTCTTCAGACCTTTAGTTTGATGATCTCCTAGCTGTTGGAGTGAGGTTGAACACAAACATGACCTGTCTGAGGCCTTCAGAAAGATGATTGTAGCAGTTTATGTGCCTGGTGGGGTCACAGACGGGTTTGTTATCAGGTATCCCACTGTAGGATGTTCAAAACAACTGGTAAGGTGCCAACGACTGCCCGGTCAAAGTTCACCCTTGGAGTAGACCGGAAGATCCTTGAAGAGGTTCCCCCCCAAAAACAACCTCTACCATAGGATCTACCATAAATTCTGCCACATGTCAGAAGGTGCTTCAAGACATTTGAGACTGGCTAGCTCAATTACAAATAAATGAACCATCTCTGGGGGGTTTTCTGCTTGATTACCTTCATAATGGAGAGTGAACATCAAAAACCAAAATCATTTCAAATCAAATCAAATTTTATTTGTATAGCACATGTCAGCAGCAAGGCATTTCAAAGTGCTTTACATTATGACATTTGCATGCACGTCATTGAATGAAATCATAAGTTGAAACCACAGGAAATTAGGCAAGCAACAGGGTACACTCTGGACTGGTCACCAGCAAAGCAACACAGAGACAAACAACCACGCACACACACACACACACACACACACTTAAGGATACTTGGGAGAGACCACAACATGACCTAAAAGGCATGTTTTTGGACTGTGGGAGGAAGCACCCAAAGAAAAAAGGTCCTTCTCTCTACCAACTGTGCCACTGTTCGCCCCATAACCGGTAGAGGGAGGAACTATCTGCACAATCCTTCAAGGATAAGTGGGTATAGACATTGTATCGATGAAGTGCATGAACCCAAAACAACAAAACACGACTAAGAGCGTCACAAAGCAACCTTCATTGGGAAGCACAGTGGTAAGAAGTGTCTAGTATGTGGTCATTGGTCACAAACCTTCAAGGACTTTTGATCTCTATTGCTGTACAGAGAGCCTTGCCATGGGAAACGTAACATTCAGGACAGAGACAGGTTCTGTCTCACAAGGACGAACATGTTTAATGTTGAATCTTCATATTAACTTCAGAACCAAAGTAAAAGACATTGTGAAGTTGCAAACTGAAGTCTATGAAAGTTGTAATCCACAGAGAAACAATTCATACTCTGATATGGGCTAAAAGGCCGTTCAGCCAGGAGGAAACCATGAGTCCAAAAGTAACATAAAATAGTTGAAAGTATCTAATCACACTCGTAGACAATGAGCCTAAGGTTTAGGAGCATCGTGTCTTACAATACACAGATGGTCTATATATAGTTTAAGCTGAATATAACAACATACAAAAGAAATCATTTAATCTTCCGCACTCAAAATGTAACAAACTGTTGAGTTTATTTATACAAAGTTGTTGTTTATTTCCCCTGGTAATATAAGGTTTAAACCATTTATCAGCTCGCCTCATCTGCCAGCGCTGATTCAGGCTAACCATGCATCATCATCATCATCATCCTTCTCTAAGGTGGAGGGCCGAACATCCGTCATAGAGACGTTCAAGCAGCTGCTGGCGGAGGAGGGCATCTGGGTGATGACCAAAGGGCTTTCGGCCCGCATCATTTCCTCCATGCCCACGTCGGTGCTCATCGTGGTTGGATATGAGACGCTGAAGAGGCTGAGCCTGCGCGCCGAGCTGATTGAGACCAGACACTGGTGAAAGACAACAAGGCGTAGGCAGGGTGGGGGACCAGGACAGCCTTTCATCATTCTCCAGCTGCACAGAGGCAGTGACCCAGATCTGTCTGATGCACTTTAGATTGGTGCGGCTTTAAACGCAGGAACAAAGAGAATTCATCATTAGACGCAACCGTTAGCAACTGGAAGGTTGATGAAACAACCTTATTGTTCTCGCTGTCCTGTGAATTCCTGTATTATTTGTGAATGATGCACATTGAAATGCGTAACAGGTACTTGTTCCTCGTTTGTGTTGCTGTAGATAAAATGACGCTTGGTGATGGATGAAAAGAACAGATTGAAAAAAATTCAAGTTTTAATCTAGATTATGGATTTTCAGAGTTTGGTAGCTCGCTTATCAAAGAGCAAATGGACATCTGCACCCTCCCATCTACCTTTTTGCTATTATTTCTGTAAATGTTTAACTTGATCTTCCATTCATACAAGTTTCTCTGGTCTTGTGGGGTTTACCCGCATTAACTATGATGCTTTTGGTTGCCTTGTCATTTACAGTGCTGTAAGTATGAGCTACCTTTTTATTATAACCATAGTTCATTCAGCCTTGGTCATCTAACGTTGGCGTTGGGTCTCAACATGACGTCAAAGTCGACACGGTCTAATAGCGAGGTTAGCTAGCAACTCTTGGCAGACAACACCATGGCAGTGGAGCGTCCAAGTCCTTCCAGACAATTATAGATTTTAATTAATCATGGTTACACTTCATTTTATTTTCCTTGGCCCAAACTAAATGTACACACTGTATATTTATGCTCTAAAGATCTATTTTGTCTCTGGCGTAGGCTTGGTGAAGTTCAATATTTTGAGTTACTTCATCTGTTTTGTTTTTTTACCCTCATTTGGCCACCCCTTGAAGAACTCTAGCGCCCCCTATGGGATATTCACAACCAACACTTTGAAAAGCCCTGATCTTGAGAGGTTGCATTAGGTCAACTGAAACTAATAGAACAGCTTTGTGTGGTGTAAAAAACTATTTTGCCTTTATCCTGTTGTACTCTACTGTACAAACAACATTTGCAGATCTTTCCCCTGACTGAATTGGTATGGGGGGTATGGTTCAAGGATCTGCACGCATTTTGTGGACTTTAAGGTATTTTCCGAGGGCTGTCCGGTCCACGGACAGAAAGGTATCCCGTTTGAGAACCTCTGGTCTCATCTTTGCTTTTGGAGATGATGCGTTTCTGTTGGCATCCTCAGCTCCTGCACGTCAAAAGCCATGGTAACCACCTGAGAGAAAGGCGGAGTCCTCATCTCAGATCGACGGTCAGTATCTTTTGAGGGGCCTTGTCTGCAGAATACTTGGTACTACTCTTTTTGTATTAAAAAAAAATCTGATACATGATTAACGTGTAATTCTGTAGATTGATACCCTTTAGGACTTTGATTATATTGTACATCACTGCCTTTAATGTGTTCACTTCAATGAAGAGTAAACCACATTGATTTGAGCTCGATTGTATCACTTCAGTGGTAACCAGGGTCCTCAAATTGATTCCAAACATTTATATTTGAACACTTAAAGTGTGTAAGTGAACACTTTATTTTTTTGTATGTAAAATATCTCCTGGTGAGAAATTTGATGATTTTAAGAGGACTGTGACTCAAACCACGCTACCATAAAACAAAGAGGGCAGCAACACACCAGCACACCCACCCTGATTTACTAACCTACCTTCAAAGTTGACATTACGGTGTATTCAGATTTACTGCCACCCGACAGCGGACATTTTGTGTATTTTTTTAAGTAATGTTTGTGGACACCTCTGTCCAGGTCAAGTACAGCGTTTCTGTGAATAAGTCTCTTAGTATTTCTTTGACACATTAAATTAATGTGTAAACGTTGTGTTACATCAACATGTACAGAGTTGCAATTGAATAAAAATTTTATAATTTTTTTTTTTTTTTTTTACATAAATCAGGGGCTGCAGTACATGTGAGTCTTCCAGAGGAAGCACTTTATGCTTGAGATGAAACTTCTGTAATCATACATCTTAAATTAGAATATACTTTATTTATTTTAGTGGTTTGACTCAAAAACGTTAAACTTATTGGTGGATTAAACATGAACTGATTTCATTTAATTTTGATTATGGTCAAAATTATATTTCTCAGAAAATGAGTATTTTAAAACCAACTAACTTGACACTTGTCCAGTAGACAGCGCTGACAAAGGATATTAATGGAAAGTTGAGTGGAAGAAAAAAAACTGAAAAAATGTGCACAAAACGGATGCACACAGCCTTAAGGCTATTGTGACACAGTCGCCTTTTAGGGGTTTGTCAAGCTGGGAATCCTTAACTAAGAAAAACAGCATTTTTTTACAACCGTGTTTGGTATTTTAGGCCCAAGCCTGTTCAGAAAATAATCAAAGCAAAAAGTTTAACAGTATTTCTGCTACAGTATAAAACCGATTCATTTGCAGTTCTGAAACTGTTGATTTGTGAAAAGTAACATTTCAAAGTCTAGTTCATTTCCAGGGTTCACCTTTACATTAGTTACTTCTGACTTCACATTTCAGGCCATGTAGATAGATGTCTGTAAATAAATCTCTAATAGGTTCAACTAACAACAATACAGAAACAAATTACCAAAAAGTATTTTATTTGGCCCAATTTAGCCAGTGCATAAACAATAACACATTTACTACCCCAAATCCCCCCTCTAAGTATCAATGGAAACCTTTTCTTCCTCCAGCTGCTGCTCTTCATCACAACGGGCAGTCGTAGATGTGGATGGCGCGGTCGTCGCCGGCAGAGACGATCTTTGAGCCTTTGCTGTTGTACTTCACGCACCACACCTTGGGACGACAGAGATGTAATAAAAAAGCTCCATGAACGGAGGAACAGATCAAACTCTCCAAATGTCCCTGCAGCCTCAGTTCTAATGAACGCTGGCAGGAATTTTGTGAGACAAACCAACAAAAAAAAAATTTGATTCGCAAGTAGATTGAAATTTGGTTTTTGACTGAGCCGTTTTAATTGATTCATATGCTTCAATCTAACCCAGTGTTTCTCAACCTTTTTTGGGTCAGCGCCCCCCTAGCCTTTATCCAGGTCCCTCACCGCCCCCCACCAAAGAATTTGTAGGCTACTTTGCACTGACCCATTATTTTATTATTAATAGTACTATCACTATTGTAGATGTTTTGATTTTTATGCTTGTTTCTGTATTTATCATCAAAAATAATTTCCCAGAGAACAAAAAAGCCATGGGAATAGTCCATTGGAAGTGTCATGGAGTCATCAGCGTCATGAAATTAACACTGACATGACAAATAATATTGAAGAAATAAATATATAAAATCTAATTAAAAACATAAATAAGTGATAAGTTATTTACTGTTATGGTCTGCAAGATATATTTATTCTCAGTATTGGATGTGGTCTCAACAAACCTATGGCACTTCAACATTATTTTACCTTTTATCTGGAAATAGTGTATTTATTCTTGCTATGCAGTCCTCTGTATTAAGTTGCTAGATTTATTTTATCGTTTATTGACGCTCACCATCAGTAATCTTCACTCATCACCTGCTGCGCCGCTTAATCGTCACGTGTTTCACATCATGTGTTAATTTTTCACTGTTTGCGCCGGATTCTCTGTTTTTATGCCATAATTCACATCTAGTTCGCCACTCCGTTTTATGTTCCGCTTAAGAGTTTTGCGCAAAGTTGGTTTGAAGTTTTTTTTTGTTTTTTTTTTAACCCCCTAAGGTGTGAGGCGGTCGGGAAATGTATCGATGGGGAAAAGGCAGACTGACATAAACCTTTTAAAACAACAGAAACAATTTCGGTATTCTGATTATTGAAATTTAAAAGTACTGTTGTAAGTGTTGTTCCATCACACCCGCTTCATACGGGTGTGATATAGCACCGGTGTTGATGCTATAAAATGTACGCTCTCTATCGTGGTATCACCCGTGGAGGGATTTCTTTATTTAAATGGATTCTTTTTTCAGAGGGATACAAAGTGAGGGTATCGTGATTTTAGTAATTACATGTTTATAAGAGCAATTTTCTGTTGTCCTTCCATGGAAGCGGGCAGCATCCAGACGGACAATAAAACACTTTTTAATATTAGTTGCTGCTTTGACATGATCACAGACCTGCTGAAACATATGTACAAAAATACCAGACAAAGTCAATCACAGCACCGTCATCAGCCGTTGTAACGCTGAACTGATGCGGTACCAGTAGCAGGAGCGGAGCTGCGCCAAGGAGCTAACAAACACTGAATAGAAGAAGAGCTGCCATTGATACAGTTGCAGCCAAGCATGATTTAATATTACACAATACAGTTTTAGCCAAAGTCTAAACTGGTATTGTTGTGCATTTAAGGTGTAAAGTTTACCTTCGACCCTTTTGTAAAAATTTCAGCCAGCGCCCCCTGCCGTCCTCTGAACGCCCCCCAGGGGGCGGTACCGCCCACGTTGCGAACCGCTAATCTAAACCATCGCTGGTCTGGCTGCAGATGGGAAGATGAAGCGTCTCACGACGCTTCATCTCACAACATAAATGCCAAAAATTATTTAGAAAATCCAGCAGCATGATGCTGCCACTCCCATGTTTCATGGTGGAAATTTTATGCTTTGGTTCAAGTGCAGCAAAAGGGTCTAGTCCACATTTAGACGGTTAATTACAAATTATTTTTTTTACACAATTTTGGCCTTTAGTGTGGCTCAAAACTAGCTTAGGCTAAATCTGGTGCAAAGTAACTTATGAGTGTTTTCCTCATAAACAAATGAAAGACAATCATTTATTAAAATTTCTGACCAGATTGGAGTTTTGAGAAAACTATTTGTGTTTGCTTGTATACATAGGAAAACAGAGATTTGGGGTCCCGCGCTTTAAAGTTTGCAACAAATAGCGCGCCAATGTATCCATATACTTGCTTTGATATGACTCCCAATCGACATCTTGTGTTTTATTAACTTTATATTCTAAAATGCTATTTAAAGTAGTTCAACCTCTAAAGTGATCTTCCTGTTGAAAATGTGTAATTCCTAACAGGAAATCATGGTTATTTTTAAGCGATCTGATTGGCTGACATGGATTTCAGCTTTGCGCCCATATAGTTTAAAGCAAAACTCAGGGGTATTTTTGTGCAAGTTCATGTGGATGAAACCTGCACAAACTTGCTTAAACTGATCCCGTGTGTTTTCTTAAATGATGTGACGGAGATATTTGCTTTCATAAAGATCCGGCTACGTGGGCACGAGGACTTATTTACTGCCATGTCTAGCCTGCAGGCCAAAAGGACAGATTTTGGTCTCATCTGAGCAGACGACTTGGTTCCACATCTTCTATGGAATAGTGTAAATTAAAACTTCTTATGGTTTTCTTATTGCAAAAAGTAAAAATTGAGATCTTCCCACAAAAGGTGATTAGTAGTGCAGTATTTTACTCCTAGGCATTAATATTTATCCTCTACCGTTGGTTGGTCAGTCACAGAAAATTCCAAAGATCAGACAAATTTTCATAAATATCAAAAAACTAGAGGAGTCAGGTTCCTCACCTGGTCTTGATGGTCGAAGAAAGTGTTGATGCAAGCTCTGGTGCTGACGTCCCAAACCTTCACGCTCTTGTCAGACGAGCTGAGGGGAGCAGAAGGCAGAAGGGTTTACGTTTTGATGGTGGAATGGATTCACACCGACATGAAGCATGGGAAACTAGAGGAGAAAACACGTCACATCGTTTCACAACAACGTATTGAAGTGTGGAAGAGCTGCTTTTAGTGTTCCACCTGGAGACAAAGTGGGTGTGATCCGGAGAGAACGCCACATTAAGAACCCAGGAGCCATGGCCGCTCAGCGTGCCGGCAAGGTTGGCGTGTTGTCTGAGGAACAGATACAGCGCCGCTTTAATCTGCTACTTTGTCCACAATTTATCCATGTTAAGTTTCATTATTAGGTTTTTCTGAAGCTAAATCACTAAATTACGATTGATCAAAGCGACGATGCACAGTTAAGTGCTACTTACACGTCGTATATTTTGATATATCCATCGTCAGAGGCGGTGACCAGCAGCTGGGAGTCTGGGGAGAAGGTGAGGGATCTGATGGGCATGGCGTGACCTGCAGACACGAAAACACACCGAATATCAAACTCCTCGTCTGGACAGCACCAAGTCTAAATGTACTATTCAAGTCAGGATTCCTGAACACTTAGTTTACAATTTTACTCTTTTCGAGGCAAATTTCAGGAGTTCACCAAGGTTATTTTTTATTGTGTTTTGGATATTTGACACAAAAAGTCAGCTTTAACTCTTAAGTGGCACAGCGCCATATTTCAGCTTATATTAGCTTTATTATCTGTAAATTTTGTGATTGTCAAATAAGGATTAGAGTAATATTTAAAAGATGGAAGACAAGAAAAAAAACGTCTGGAAAAATCTTGAGCATATTTCCACACTTGTCCAGAACAGAAAACTGGTTAAATAAAGTTCCAGACTGTCTGCATGAATCTCTGTTGTTTTTAGTCAACTTTTAAAGTTTTAAGTAAATACAAGAAGCTCACTATTGATGATTTATGCCACATATTTCTACAGTGATCCGACAATTTATATGCAGAATAAATATATGTACGGACAGAGAGACTCAAACCTTCAAACAACAAATGCTACACTGATTTTCTAAACTCAAATTTCCAGATTTCCCAATCGTTTTCAGGCCATCTTTAGGTGGACACATCACAAAGCATTAACAGAAAAGTGAAACATTATAGCAAAATCTGAGAATCTGAAGCATGGGAAACTAGAGGAGAAACACTTAGCAGTTTAATGTATAATCTAAAACTGCTAAATGTTTTATTTTCAGAATTATATTTCAATAAAATTTAAATTAAAACCTTAAAGGAAATAACTTGGGTTTTTTCCTGCCTCTAATAGACGACCTGTTTAATCCTAATGCTGGAAAATTAAAAACCAAACACACTGATAAAAGGTCTAAATCATCACTAAAAAACATCTAAAATGCTCGAATTGTCAGGCATCTAATCAAAGGGTTATTTCTGAAAACAATTAGTCGTTTTTCTTCATATAAATCTATAAATTAGCCGACCTTCAAGTGTGTGGAGTAGCTTCCCGGTGGCGATGTCGAAGATGTTGATGATCCCATCGATCGCGCCGCTGGCTAAATACTTTCCATCGGGGCTCTGAGGAGCAAGAAGAACATGTGAAATGGAGCCAAGATGGCCACCACAGCGCTATGAGGAAGTTTCAGATTACTCCTGTTTTTGCTTTTTATGTCACATGTAAATATTTCAGAGAATCAAACTCATTAAACAGAGTAAAAATGAAAACCCCACATGTGAACATGTTATCTCAAGCATGTGAACATAAGCTTGAGGAAGATTTTAGTGATTTACTGAAATTTAAGTTTTAGGAAGGTAAAAACGTTTCAAAAAATCTGGATTTTTTTTCCAACTATAGAAGTTTTTCTCTCATTAAAATGACTTTTTTTCCTCATAATTTTAGGAGATTATTTTTCTGATAAAAAAATAGTATTTCCTGCTAACATTATGGCATTCTCAATTACTTATTCTTTATTGTATAACTCATAGAAGGAACGGTTGAAATAAAATCCACTTTTTGAAAATATTTTCTGTAACTTATTTTTTCCAAAAAGAAAACAAAAAATAAAAAGTTAAATCAGACAACATAAGGTCCTTCCGGAAAGTTCTGGGTTCTGAGGTCTCCTCCCTGTGGGACACCTCACAAAACTCCAGAGAGAGGCGGCTGATCATGTAGTAGAGATGAAACATCTCAACTGACGCATTTCTTTGTAGATAAAACTAGTCTGACGATTGAAAAAAAGAGTTAAAAAAAAAAAAAAAAAGCAAAAACGAGGTACAAATACTTTCAAAGTGTTAAAACAAAACGGCGACGTACATAGAAAGGAGTCACAACGGTAGTTAAAAACTCAGACTAGATCTGAAAAGAAAACAAGTGGCTGATTCTCACGTAAGCTATACTGAGGATGAATTTTCCTCTGGTGTCCAGGGAATATTCCTTCTTGCCGCTTTCCACACCGAAGATGTTCACTTTTCCAAGATGGCTGCCTGTGGCGATGTACTTAGAGTCTGGAGAAAAGGCGACTGTCCATGCATCAACTATAAGAGTGACAGAAAATGGATAAGAGGATACGAAGCATTTACCTCTGGAAAACAAAATCTGCGTTTGTGCATTGTAAAAAAAAAAAAAAGAAAAAAAAAGCTACAGCACGTTCTTAAATCACTGGGCAATCTCAGTCCAGATGAGACACAAAAGCAAGGCGAGAATAAGCTCCTCCCACCTGGTCCGGCATCCATGGACTTGATCTGTTTCCCCGACTCCAGGTCCCACAGGCGGATGTGTGCGTCCAGGGAGCTGGAGGCAGCGATGGCTCCATGGTGACTGATGTCCACAGAGACCACGCCCAGCTGGTGACCCTCCAGGGTCCACTGCAGCTCCAGCTTCTCATCCGACCTGCACCAAACGAGAGATACGCAGGCTACTTCCAGGTCTAATCAAAGCCTTGGATTTATCAGCTAGCTTTCACATGGATTCGATTATTATTCTACCGGAAAATTTGATAGGATGTGAAATTTCAGCTTCATTTGAGGATGTGACAAAGCTAATGTCCCTGAACCGGTTCCATTAACTCTGGAGTCCTAAACCATTAGCTGAGGTATTTTTCAAGTGTAAGGAAGGTGGAAAAGAATAGAATGGAGAAATGACAGTAGAGAGGCTGAAAAGTAGGATTGAAGAAAGTCAAGCAGGAAGGACGGAAAGAAACAACAGACAAAAGAACGAAAGAAAAGCATCAGTGCCGAAAAAGATGAAGAAATTCAAACCATTTCCAGACTTTGACCAAATCATCTAGTGAACCGGTGATGATGGTTTCCGAGCCGTCCGCTTCACTTTTGCCCCATGCTGCTGTCCAGATGGCATCGTCATGAGCTGAAGGGAAACAAGGGAGATAAAAAGAGAAATCCCAGCTCATACCAAGCTCCCTCAGCTCAAACAAACAAACTCAGATGCTGTTACTCCTAATTCCACCTCTCTGTCCACATGAACAATACCAAATATCACCAGCATGCGCAACTGCAGCCTGTTAAATGACCTCACAGAGATAGATTAGGACTCTCATTTGAAACCATTAAATAATGTGAAACTAAAAGCAGCGGTGGTGTTCGTGATCTATGCTACTCACCATGTTCTTGCTTGAACAGAATGCTGTACTGAAATTAAAGCACAAAAACAAAGTCAACCTCTGTCTAAATATCACCACACCGAACAAGAAGTTATATGAATTTATTCCTTACCTGGGTACTCATTGCGTTTGGTCCTGGAAGTATTTCACCCTGTATTCAAAATAATGCAGTTTTTTTTAACTGCCATTTTTAAGTTCATCCATCCATCCATTTTCTTGACACCCTTGTTCCTCAGTGGGGTCGGGAGGGTTGCTGGTGCCCCATATTTAAGTTAACACTGTTATTTTTAAATGTACAGAGCTGTTTGCTGTCTTAGAATTGATTTTGAAAAGAGAATTTCTAAATAGCAACTTAGTTTTTTTTTGTCATGAACACAAACAAATGAAGCAAACGTAGTAGCTAACCCAGGCTAGCTCTCTCTAGCTCGCTGGTTTTGCAAACAGATTTGCGGCTAGCTGCGTCACTCCGGTGACGTTCTCAGCACGCGCCGGATTGCAAGCGACATTGTAGGTAAATAAAAAAAGATAATGGCGGCGAAATGCGCTCACTTACCTTCAAAACCCCAAATTTTATCCTAGAAATTTGGTCCCAACTGATTTACATGTGAAACTGCATCATGACAACATTTGATGTAACTTCCGCCGCCGGACTTCCTTGGCTTTTGTTAATAGGGTTTGAGAAACGTCAAATAGCCTCGCTATCGCCCCCACAGATGCGGCAAAGAGGGGTATTGCAGAAGAGGTATGGTCTTTGTTATCAGATTAACAATTGACAAATAACTTTTGTCAATTGTTATTTGACAAATGTTGTCAAATAACATTTGTCATGTGTTCATGACAAATGTTGTCAAATAACAATTTCAAATGTTATTTGACAACATTTGAAATTGAACGCAAATACAACACAAAGTGGAAAGATAATAGAGAAACAAGGGTTACATGTCAAGTGTCTAAAAAACAAAATAAAGGAATGAGTTTGGTCAACTCTTTTTCATCTTAAAACACGAACATATATACAGCTCTGGATAAAATTAAGAGACCACTACATTTAACCCCACTGAAAACCTCATGGTTATTCCACCAAATATTGTTTTCTGAACTCTCCCAGAGTTAAAACATTAGTATTATTGTTTCTAAATGGATATGAACTTGTTTTCTTTGCATTATTTGGGGTCTGAAAGCACTGCATCTTTTTCATTATTTTGACCATTTCTTATTTTTGCAAATAAATACAAAAGTTTTGCCTGGAATTTTGGAGACATGTTGTCAGTAGTTCATAGAATAATAGAACAATGTTTATTTAACTCAAACATACACCTATAAGAAGTAAAATCATAGAAACTGATCATTTTAAATGGTCTCTTACTTTTTTCCAGAGCTGTATATATATCTTATATTGTAACTTAATTTTAATGCCATATCTAAGTGTTGAATTTCAGTCCGACAATATTCTACATAAATACATTCATTCATCAAAGACCTTTCTCCACCCATCCATTTTCTTTACACCCTTGTCCCTCAGTGGGGTCGAGAGGGGTGCTGCTGCCTATCTCCAGCTAACGCTCCGGGCGAGAGGCGGGGTACACCCCGGACAGGTTGCCAGTCTGTCGCAGGGCAACACAGAGACACACAGGACACACAACCATGCACACACACACACACCTCTAGGGATAATTTGGAGAGGCCAATTAACCTGACAGTCATGTTTTTGGACTGTGAGAGGAAGCTGGAGTACCTGGAGAAAACCCACTCATGCACAGGGAGAACATGCAAACTCCATGCAGAAAGACCAGGGCCGGGAATTGAACCCAGAACCTTCTTGCTGCAAGGCAACAGCTCTACCAACTGCACCATTGTGCAGCCCCAAAGTCATGGAACGTTGCTGGAGATAGGCACCAGCAACCTCCCGACCCCACTATGGACAAAGTCCTTTCTATATTTTTTAATAACCTGGTTTGTTGGATATGTTTGATTAAATATTTTTTATGTGAACTTCCTTTACCTCATTGCTGTCCAGGTGCTATCAGGAAAATCAAGAACATTTTGGACAACCCTGAGTATCCTCTTTGTGAGGCTGTCATGCAACATCAGAGTGTCTTCAGTCAGAGGTTTCTTCAAATTGGCTGTAGCACAAACCGCTACAGGAGATCCATTTTTTCCATAGCTGTCAGCATCTACAGCAACACTTGGACGAGGTTACAATATTTAATTTCCCTTTGGAATTGATCAAGTATTTTTAAATTGAATTTAACTGAATTATCTGAACCGTTCCTCTGGCTGGCCAATGTCCTGCAGAGTTTTGCAGATTGGTTAAGACATTGGTTTTGCTCTTATCTGACAATAGTATCTTCTTTTACATGTTTGCTGTGTCCACTGCATGTCTTTATTAGCTTCTCTGTACCTTTCAAGGCACTGTAAGCTACAAAAAAGCCTCAAATACAAAGAGGAAAATTGTTGCAAATTTATGAAATAACTCCTATATACATATTACAAGGTGAGAGTACAAGAGAAGTATTATTTAGAGGAGAATTATGTAAAATAACCTCAATCAAAGGACATCAAAGTGATTCTCCTGGCATCTTGGAGCTAATCAGACAAAATATCAGAAGTTCTTTTTATACCACGCAAATAGCAAATAATTTAGATTTTTTTCAATTAAGATCCTAAAAGCACATTAGTTTAGTGACGGTACTGCAGCAGTAATTAGCTAACTATTTAGATCCCTTTTATTAAGTTTTTTTAAACTTTGATTTAACCATTATTTTAGCAGGAAGTGCCATGAGATCAAGTCTCTTTTTTTGAGGGTGACCTGAAAAGGTGGAACGCCTCATGGAAGACGATATTTAAAGGCAGAGTTGATCAAAACTTCAAAATTCACTTTAGTGAAAACAAAATGTAAAAAAAAAAATAGAGTATAAGATTAAGACTTCATAAAATAATTTAAAATGGGTTTAGCTATAGCAGTTACTCTCTTTAAGAAGAGTTTTCATGGGAATTAAATTTTGGACTTTTAAGGACTTTTGCAAATTACTGCAGGACCATGGAGCAACATAAAAGATTTTTTTCCCCCCAGTTTTGAGCAAATTTGACGAACACCAGAGAGAAGCTGATGTGTCGAGCAGAAACTGTGTCCACCCCTCACTGGAGACATGAGACTAAGCAAATACAGGGTTAGTGTCCCCAAGGCAGCTTTATAAATGAATAGAAGCTGATGTTGTTGTCTCTTTGTTTCAGTAAAGTTCACAGAAGTGAGCCAGACAGCGTTTGTAATGAAATGCAAAGCACTGAGATATTCTATCCAGACAACGTAGAACTGAGGAAGCTACTTTCATGTACAGCAGACAATGTCTCTGTAGTCCAGCACATTCAGGAAAGTTGTTTGCACAAGCTCTGTCCTCACACTGAGCTTCAGTCAGGATCTGAGTCAACATAAGAAGCTAAGGGCAGCTTCAAGCTTTACATGTGGCTCATCAGCACTTTTCCCCCTTATATGGTCAAATATATGCTTTAAGAGAACAAGCTTTTGATATAATATTAACTTGGCACAGGACAGAGACAAAGTAAAGAACAGAAACGCTGCTGGACCAAGTAAGTCTTCTGTGGAAGGAAGAAAATAGAGAACATGTCGTTACTGGCAGCAATAACCCAGTCAAACACGGTTAAACACAAAAAACGCCAGGCCAGGTGTACCAACAATGGGGAAATAGAAAAGAGAAGAAAAGGTTCACGGGGAACTCAATAGGAACATGGAGAACATGATTAGGTGAATCAAAACCAACTGTGTCAGGTGATGGTGAAACGTTTTGGCACAGGCTCGCCCTTTAATCAGATATTGACAAAGTTACTGACTCTGAAATGGAGCAGCCACATCTTCTGCCCGGAAAACATCGTGCTGCTTGACTCAGTGATCGATGTAAACACTGGATAAATTCAACTCAGACAGGGTCTACCACAACAGACAGAAAACATGATACTAAGTTGGCTCTTAGACCAGGGGTAGCTACAGGGTACAAGAGGCGAGCACCCAAAATTTACACATAATCACGTTGGAATGCTGTATAGGAAGATCAGAGGAGGAAGACACTTCCAAAAGTGGTGGATCCTGTGGGACATACACATCAAGACTAACAGACAGGCTGTCCAATTGGACATTGTGGTGGACAAAGAAGACAAAGTAGTGGAAAGTCAGTAGATTCTTAGGTCTATAAAAGCTTTAAGTGTTACATAATCCAAGGTGACCATGATATTGGCTACTTCCAGGTGCAGCCCTGGTTTCAGACTATTTTTTCCTCTAATGATAGAATTGTATTTATTCGCAACTGCATGCAGGAAATAAGAAAAGAGAATCCATACAGGAACACAAAGCAACGTTTAAAAGTCCATTAGTAATCATGGTTTATCTTTCATCGTTTGCCTGCTATTCCGTAGATCACTTATTTAATATAATTTTTGACTTTAATCCTATGGATACTTTTTTTTCTTTTTGTCGTTCTTTAGATACATCAAATCTTTGCCATCAAAAACATTGGGAGAAATGGCAAGCCAAATCCATACCGGCATTCACACATAGCGACCTTAAGGTTAGGATATTTTTCTGTCGGATGAAACTTCAAGATGAACCTAAAATGCACAATAATCTTCCCAGGTGAGCTCAATGTAACTTTCTATTAACGTTTGGTTGCACCTTTCGGACTGCTCGATGTTTCAGTGCTTTTTGGACAACATTTGTCCAAAATGTCGATTCGTGTTTGATCCACGAATCGACCGATGCGGTTTCCCGCATCGGTCAGTACTGGTGACTCAAACAGCCCTCCTCGTCATGCTGTTCACATTTTGACAACTGATCAACCGTACCTTTCCCATTGCAAGGTTTCAAACAGGAAGTTCTCAGATGGAAGTGACATCAGAGCGTCATCAGCGGTTTGCAGCTGAGATCCAAAGAGACAGGAAGAGTCACGGAAATGCTGCGACTTTGTGAGAGGCTCACAAAAAACTCTCCTGAATGAATAGGTGGAAGAACTACCTCATAACTGGTTAGCATGGTGGAGGATGTGTGATGCTGTGGGCTTGTTTCTCCTGTTACACTGAATGGCATCATTAATCTTTTCAAATATCAGGAAATGTTTTGAAACATTGGCACTTTTAGTCCGCAAACTCAAAGTTCTTAAAAGAAGGTCAAGAGAAAGTTTATTTAAAAAAAAAAAAAAAGCTAAAATTTGTTCCTTAACACATTTACATCCTAGAAGAATTCAGTCTTTTTCATATCTAAGCAGGCACACGGTCCGGTTTTATATGAGAGAAAGCTTTAAGGGGGAGGGACCTCCGCCGCCTCCCATTAAAGACAGCGGCTATAAAAGGGAAGAAGGAGAAGATTACTCCAGCGCTCTGAAGGAGCTGCCGAGAGAGTGCCCATCTCTGGGAATCCCCCCAAAATTAAATTAAATTAAATTAAATTAAATAAATAAATAAGAGGCTCCGCTGGGTGTAACGTGCAAGTGGGAGGCTGAGCTCAGAGCAGAGGAGCACAGTGAAGAAGAAGGAGGAGGAGAAGGAGGGTGAGAAAGAGTCAGAGAGAGAGAGAGAGAGCGACAGAAGAGCGTGGAACAGGTTTCTTCCTTCTGCAGCCCTCGTACGCAGCCTCAGCAGCCATGCCTAACTTTGCCGGCAACTGGAAGATGAAGAGCAGTGAGAATTTTGATGAACTTCTCAAAGCCCTGGGTGAGTCTCCTCCTGTCTCCTCCTGTCATTGCCATGTGTAGGTTTCGCTCCCGCATCACATCCAAAAAGAAGCAGAAAGCAGCCCCCTTTTTGTTTCTCCTCGTGCTTTGGGATTGCCACGACTCCCCCCCCCACAACGTGATACTGTATCTGAGAAGCTCCCTGGGAAAAGCAGGCAGAGATGCTTCTGAGGGGGAAATCCCTCAGCCGTTCCAGGAGACAAGACTCACTGGATGCTGAATTCCAGCCTAGACAGACGTCGTATTGTTACGTGAAGTGAGAAAAGGAGGAAAGGGGTGAGAGAGGGGGAGAGAGAATAACATTATTCATGTTAAGCATTTAAGTAGGGCATGCATTACTGCCAGGGGAGGTCCGTGGATCACTGTGTTGTTCTTCTGTCTCATGTCCTTTTTCATCCTTTGTCAACCTGCTCAGTCTTTCCAGATGATTGTGGTGGTTTAGATTTAGACCAGTTTAACTGGGTCACTTGATTGTGTTGCAGCGTTTCGTCACGCCGCCGGGGCCGCTGAGACGGACGGGGACGCGGCAAAAGGCTTGACGTCTTTTAGAATAATGTAGAAACCTTCAGGGAGATGGTCCCACTTTGCTCAGGAGCTCAACGGGAGGGTGGCAGGTTACTTTTGAAATCCCTCACATTTCCACAAGTTGAACTCATAACGTGTTTTTTGGGGGGGGCGTTTTATGTGGAAAGACGGACACAAAGTACCTGCTAAATACAGATAAATCCTAAAAGAAGAACACTTAGTACCATAAAAAACCTGAGACTGGGCTGGAGGTCCAACTTCTTGCAGGATACCAACCATGAACAATGGCATTACGATGGCATAGTTTAGGTTACGTGTTAGAATAGCCCAGTCAAAGTCCACACTTGTAAAATCAGTATTCAGAGACAATCAGCAATTTTGCAAAGATAAATCAAGACAGTAAATGTCAGTGTTTAAAGGCAAAAAGCTGGTGCACCTGACAAATGAATACAAAGAATACACACCTTTCATAGTTCATGGGCTTTTTTTAAATGGAAAACTTTGTATGATTTTGCTTCCACTTCACAATTATGCACTCATTACATAAAGTCTCAATTAAATATGCTGAAGTTTGTGGCTGTAATACGACAAAATGTTACAAGTGAACAAATGAGAATAATTTGAAAGGTACAGCAGTTTGAATTTTTGGATAAAATTGCCATGCTGAATAATAAAAAAAGATATTACCTGCAATACAACATGTGCATTATTTTATGTGCCTGAGTAATTGAATCTTGCAGTCATTTTGCTTTGGTCACCTTTTTCCTCAACAGCCATACTTGAAATATCAATTATAAGCAGCAAAGGTTAAATGAAAAACATTAAGTTTTCCTTCCTAATTTGTAGTTCTCCTGCACACTTTCCTGAGTTTATTTTTTTATTTTTTGTTAAGGTTGCCAAAGCATCAGCTCTACTGATGTGATCTTTGGTTTTAAGGACAAAGCCTTAGCATCTCATCCAGCACATTAAGCACATCTGCTAGAGCAGATCAGCCGTTAGCTCTATGAGAACAGCTCGGTCAGAGCGAGAGACACAGAAAGAGAGAGAGAGAGAGAAAGACATCCCTGATGGTTATATCTAATGTGGATTCCAGCGCTGAGGGGCCGCCACTTTCCATCAACGTCTTTCTAATTACCTGTTGAGTCAAAAAGAAAAAAGATAGCTACAGTGTCTTGTAATGACAAAATTTACTGTGACTGGGGATTTCATGAGATACATCGGTGGAGATCGGAAGGAGAATGAGACAAGGCTTTCAACGTTTTCAGCAATTAAAAATCCATAACATGTGGAATGTGTTTTTGTTCGACCGTCTTTATTCTGATGCTCCCGTATAAAATCTACTGCTGTCAGTTGGTTCAGAGGTCACCTAATTAGCAGAGTTCACCTGAGGGTAATTTAATTCAAATGTAAATCTTGCTTTGTACTCAGCGTAAGCCAGCGGTGTCAAACTCCAGTCCTCAAAAGCCGGTGTCCTGCAACAGGACACCTGGTTCCATTATCAGCTCATTTCAGAGCTCTGAACAGTTTGACTGCATGTAAGTGAGGCAGTTTCACCATTTAATTCAAGTGTGCAGGACAAGAGATACAAAGTTGTATGACAACAGCCCTTAAGGACTTGACTTTAAGACCACTGATATAAACCATTGTGGAGACAGAAGTTTGCTGCCACAAGATCAGGGCTTGGGTTGGAGTAGGAAGAGTCACCCCTCCAGTCACTTACCACCCTATGGAAAGACCATACTCTCCAGAAGAACACCAAGATGAAATTCTTGGGAATGCTGGTATGGTCTGTGGCATTGTATGGCTGCAGGACGCGGACCCTGAGGGCTGCAGGTATGAAGAGATTGATGGACTTCGGGATGGACTGCTACAGGAGGGCACTAAGAATCAGCTGATGGGCACAGAGCGGCAGTTTGTGGTATCTGTCAAAAAGTGGAAGCTTCACTATGTTATCAGGACCCAGAACCTCTGCACCCACATCCTGGAGTGTAGAGCTGACGAGAAGCGGTTGAGGGGAAGACAAAGATGGCACTAGAAGGATGACATCAGAGACTTGACGGGAAGATTAATGAAGGAACGAACAGCTGTCACCAGAGAGTACAGAAAGGAAGAGCAAGATGCATCTATGGTCCCCGAACCTCAACAAGAGACTAGAAATTTACTTCTTCTATGAAGGTCTCAGAGGCTTGATGGAGAACATTAAAGGACAAACAGCATCGCGAAGGCAAAAGAAAACACCAGGCAACTCTGAGATGAAATTGTGGGGAAGCTTGAGGCAAAGTTACGTTCTAAAACCATATCCTACACTTCAAACATGTCACACAGAGTTCCTCTATCCATCTGTCCAACATGAAAATAGTATGGCACAACTGCAAACGTATCAAGCAATGAGCAACTACCTGGAATGACTGGGCAGGCCAAATGTTAATCTGAGAACCAACCAAGATGCTTGTGGTAATTAAGGAGGAAGAAGTCCTGTATGTAGCCATCTGGGAGACACAGTAAGGAACTGAAGGAAGTTCACATGTCAGATGAGGACAAATGAAAACTTTTTGACCTACCGCTACACTAGTAGTTGTGTTGCAATCAGATGGTTTTAGGTTTAATTCCAGCTTCCTCCTGCCTCAAGGCTAGGCACTGAATTACCTACCAATCTGCGTGTATCTAATGCTTTGATTGGCCAGTATGACTAGAAAGGAGCATTTACATAAAAGCTCACACCAAACATCACTCTAAACAGACCATCTCCATTGTAAAACAGTTGTGCTACAATGCACTAAGGGGATGCTTTTCTAGGGCAGTTCAAAAACCCTAAAGATACAGCAAGAGTTTCCATTGATAATGGAGGCAGAATCATGCTGTAGACATATTTAATTTCAGCAGAGAGTAGGTATGTGGTCAGAGTTGAAGGGAAGATGGATGGAGCTAAATGCGGTTTGAGCGTGTATGCTCTGCGAGCCATCGTACGCGCAGATTGCAGAAAGCAGAAAGCACAATGTCGTCAGCAAAAAGATCAAAGTGGTTGGATTGGACATAAAAGTTGTGAAAACTTTCTGCTCTCAAAATCAGATGTAGTGGTCTAGATACTAAAGAGTTCAGCATTTTGCTGACTTTGCTCCTGGAAAGGGACAGAACAGGCTGCTTGGCTAACTGGCCCTCATGCATATTTTATGTTAGAAAACCACATGTTGAGGTCTCCTAGATTATGGGTGGGGTTGATTAACCCTAGTTCTAATTAACTCCCAATCTTGGGTGTTCACCAAATGGAACCGCTGTGGTATCATAAGAGTGTGATTTGCCAAAAAATATTTAACAAGAACTTTCAAAAAGAATTGATAATTTTATCCTGTCTCTAAAGTCTTTGGCTTTCTATGGAAAAAAAATCCTGTTTGCTCTTTTGGTAGAGGATGGTAGAAAGAAATCAAAGAGTCAGGATTTGGCAGGACATAAAGCCAGATGGCTGTTACAGAGTCAAACCAAGCATGCCAAACACTTGTCACAGGCCATACAACCATCAGGCTAAAGGAGACACCTAGCGATAACCTGTTTTGACAAACATGAGTTTCTATCCCTTCAGTTTGAAGCTCGGTGCCCTAATTCCTCAAATTTCTTCCCTTCTCAATAAACAGCTAAGGTTTCTGTCAGAGTTCATTGTGATTTTACTCCAAAACAAGCACATTTCTGTCGCTCTCTGTAAAAAATATGTGTGGCTTGTTCGAGGCAGACAGACACACATACAACCGCACACGCACACACACGCGCGTGCACACACGCACGCACGCACACACACACCAATAAAGGGAGACATTCAGCCAGCAAGTCTCACTATGTCTGAGTTTCTGAGCTGATGTGGGCTGGCATGAGAGACTTGAGCGCTCTAAATCTGGGAAGGGGGCAGACTGGAAGATTATCTGCCAAAAATGGGAGCACAAATAAGAGACATCATGCATACTTGGATTCTTTTTAGGTTTCCTCTCTCTTTGCTTCACTGTCAGTGGTTTTTGTTCTGTCGGTTCCAGAAATTATATCTTTTTCTTAGAAATTAGAATTTTATTTATGTGGCCTTATCTGGCTCTGACTGAGATCAACAAGCAGCACTGCAAACCCAGTGACCCTAATGCTTCTGAAATGACGGTGCATGCAGTGTCTCACGCTGTGTTGGCGAAATGTAACGCGCTCTGTCTGCGTTAACCTAATCTGGGTCGTGTCTGTTCAGGTGTGAATGCCATGTTGAGGAAGGTAGCTGTGGCGGCGGCCTCAACCCCTCAAGTGGAGATCCACCAGGACGGCGAGCAGTTCTACATCAAGACGTCCACCAGCGTGCGCACCACAGAGATCAACTTCCGTATCGGCGAAGAGTTCAATGAGGAGACTGTGGACGGCCGCAAGGTCAAGGTAGGATGACGCAACCTGTTCTCGTTAGGTCTAAGAATTTGAAATGTGGCATATTAAAAAAATCTGCGACATAAAGCCAGAATCTAAATCCTGGTTATTCATTTGGTAGTTTTGGTTCTTCAAGTTACAGCTTTGTTTTTGTTTTATTAATTCTTTCATTACTTTCTGTGATCTGGTCAAGCACTAGAATAAAAGAAAATCTCAGTGGAAACTGCAGATGGTCACCTCGTACGCAGATGACGCTGTGAAAACCTTTGAAGGGGAATGCTGTACAAAGTTGACTTTTTTGAGCTTCCCATCATAGTATAATGTCATTCCCTCATCAAAAGTCAAAAGTTTAAGTTGCTGTTGATATATACAACATTTTCATTTCAACTGAAGGTAACATAGTTACTTGATTGTGGTATGAATAACGTAACTATACACATCAAATATTAACCAACATATTTGATGTGTACTGATAATTCTAATGATGGCACTTGACACATTTTAATGTCTGTTATTGATTTTCACAACTACATGATGTGTTTATGATGGGTTTTTTTTTTACGTTTTCACAATGTAAAGCACTTTGAGCTTACATGTTGCTGAAATGTGCTACACAAATAAACTTCATTGATTGATAAAATGTCCCCACATGCTTAGACAACACATAATACCGCCCCTTTAACAACACAATGATGGGGTTAAACTGAGTCTTTAGTTGTAGAGTGTTAAAGAAATAAATCAGAAAATCTTGCTTATGTTTCTGTATTTCCTGGGTTACTCTTCTTACTCCACAACTTTCAGTCCTTGGTGGTGAGTTCACTTAATTGTCATGTGGTAATTTATTATGATTGCTTTTGCAGTGGTATGTCTGCTTGTGGCCATTGCCAGCAATAAATGTAATTGGTGTCCTCAAACAAAGGCCAGTGGGGCCTGTCTGACCCGTTTGTTCCCTGGGCCTTTGCCCAGTAGGCCCGGGCACTGATCCCTAAATGCTTCACCCCGTCACCACTCAGAAAATTTAATCCCAGTGAATCCAACATACTACTGTGTTCTTCCATTACACCTTTCTTGTACAAAACATTTTGAGAATTAAATGGGACCGAGACACAAAAGAGTCAACAGGCTTTATGCTACAGTTCATTTTAATTAGGATAAAAGTAGGATATTGTATCAACAGTGCCTGGAAAAAGTATGCAAACCTTTTGAAACCCTAAAATGTCTGCAGCCGACTCTTACTACTGTTGATATGAAAGGGAATGTCTTTCAGAAAGGGACTGCGTGAGATTAAAATTTGCGGAAGGTGCGCAGGTCTTCCAGAGAGAACGTAGAAAAACACCAAGACCTTTGAGTCTAAAACTGAATTGTTTGGATGCCAGAACAGATCAAATGTTTGGCACAGTCCAGGAAAAGAACATCATACCGTCTGTGAAGGTGTGAGGTTTTTCACACCTTACTTTATGTTTAGGAGCATTCCTAAACCTAAAGTAAAGGTTTAGAAATATGTTAGACTAGGACTTGGCCAGTTCACCATCATAACATCCACCATATTAGAGGGGACTTGATGAAAATGTGAGACCATCTGTAAAAACCTTGAAGCTGAAGGAGAATTGGAACCGGCAACATAACAACAAGCAAATATCTAGTAAATACGACTAATGACTGACTGAAAGAAGTGCGGCAAACTTTTCTCTGATCGATGTTAGAAACTGGCAGGTGGGGTAGACACAAGAGCATTTCACCGTTAATTCACCCAAAGGGGCTCAGGTTAGATAATCGGAGGTACAGTTTTCAAACTTTCTCTTCAATTTTTGCTAATATATTTCTTTTTTATGAATAAAACTTTTTTGTTTCCTGAGTGCAGTTAAATTGACTTAATTTCTTGTCAATGACAATATGCAACCAAGAGTGCGAGAACTTGTTGTCTTGTGAAGGTGGGTGATGAAAAACTACAGTCCTTCCTCCAGTCTCATCATTCGGTATAATGTTCACGTTTTGGTAGAAAAGGCTGGATTGATTCGGATGATAGTTTCTCTTTGAAGCCCTTCACACCCGGAGGAGAAGGGGGATTCACTCATCTTCACACAGACAGAGCTCCAACAAAGTCAACTGGCTTTCCTTGCATTTTGTTAAAAAAAAAAAAGGTCTTAGGACTAGGAATAATAATAATAATGATAAAAAGACATTGTGGGGTGTGCTGTGGTGGCGCAGGGGATAAGCACAACCCACATATGGAGGCCTGAGTCCTTGACACAGTTGTCGCAGGTTCAATTCCTGGCCTTGTCAACCTTTGCTGCATGTCTTCCCCCGTCTCTCATTACCCACTTTCCTGTTAATTAACTATCAAATAAAGGCCGCTAGAGCTAAAAAAACCCCCAAAAAAGACGTTGCGAAAACTTTACCAAACAAAACATCTGGAGTCCTACCAGCTTTCTTATCGTATTAAGACCCAGGGACAACAGATGTACTCCATGACATCATGCAATAGGAGCGAACTGGTTTCGTAGCAACGTCTCCTGATAGCATCTCAGCTCTGAGATATACAAGACATCTGTTTTATGGAAACACATACTGTGTTAGAGAAAGCAGATGAGTAGGACTGACTGTCGGTCCTCGTCGTATCCAAAAGAAACCAAATGATCACGACTTTCCCGTCAAAAATTGCATGGTTCATCTCATCGTCACAACATTCATTGCTCCTCTATTAGTCCTTTTACACTCTTAGTAAAAAATAAAAAATAAAGCTCAGTTTTGTTGCATTGGGAGACCCTGCAGGCGGCTGGAGTTCTGTCTCTCACGGTAACATGTCGAGCTTCCCTCCACAGATGTATATAATGTATTCACCTACACTATGTGCTGCATGCTGATGGGTTACATAACACTGAAAACAGGAGTGGATGACGGCGGAACTTTCCAGTTTCTTTCAGCATATCAGAAAACTAGAGTTTGGAGTTTACAAAAGGAGCCTTCTGTCGTTTGAGAGATCACAGACCAATGTCACATATTTTGGATACATGTTAATTATTTTATTATTTGTTAGACACTAATAATTCACATTTGAGTATTTAAAGCCGTTTTTATCAATTGCCCGATGTACACAGGTAGGCACTGGGAGGTGCCAGAGCGCCTGCCTTATTTCCTCTGGACAGAAAAAGTGCCCGTAGAAAATCTTTTTTTTTTTTTTTAGCAAAAAAATAGAGTCCAAGGTAGAGTCCACAATGCCATCCTGGACTCTTGTGGTCAAAGGTAGCATCTCTGGATTTAAAAGCCTACAGGTCCTTCTCAAAAAATTAGCATATTGTGATAAAGTTTATTATTTTCCATAATGTAATGATAAAAATTAAACTGTCATATTTTAGATTCATGGCACACCAACTGAAATATTTCAGGTCTTTTATTGTTTTAATACTGTTGATTTTGGCATACAGCTCATAAAAACCCAAAATTCCTGTTTCAAAATATTAGCATATTTCATCCGACCAATAAAAGAAAAGACTTTTAATACCAAAAAAGTCAACCTTCAAATAATTATGTTCAGTTATGCACTCAATACTTGGTCAGGAATCCTTTTGCAGCCTTCAATGCGGCGTGGCATGGAGGCAATCAGCCTGTGGCACTGCTGAGGTGTTATGGAGGCCCAGGATGCTTCGACGGCCTTAAACTCATCCAGAGTTTTGGGTCCATAAAGCTTTTCAGCAGATGGAAGCATGAAGTGCTCCAAAATCTCCTGATAGCTGCTGCATTGACCCTGCCCTTGATAAAACACAGTGGACCAACACCAGCAGCTGACATGGCTCCCCAGACCATCACTGACTGTGAGTACTTGACACTGGACTTCTGGCCTTTTGGCCTTTCCTTCTCTCCAGTTTTCCTCCAGACTCTGGCACCTTGATTTCCGAATGACATGCAAAATTTGCTTTCATCCAAAAAAAGTACTTTGGACCACTGAGCAACAGTCCAGTGCTGCTTCTCTGTAGCCCAGGTCAGGCGCTTCTGCCGCTGTTTCTGGTTCAACAGTGGCTTGACCTGGGAATGCAGCACCTGTAGCCCATTTCCTGCACACGCCTGTGCACGGTGGCTCTGAATGTTTCTACTCCAGACTCAGTCCACTGCTTCCACAGGTCCCCCAAGGTCTGGAATCGGCCCTTCTCCACAATCTTCCTCAGGGTCCGGTCACCTCTTCTTGTTGTGCAGCGTTTTCTGCCACACTTTTTCCTTCCCACTGAGGTGCCTTGATGCAACACTCTGGGAACAGCCTATTCGTTCAGAAATTTCTTTCTGTGTCTTACCCTCTGGCTTGAGGGTGTCAATGATGGCCTTCTGGACAGCAGTCAGGTCAGCAGTCTTACCCATGATTGCGGTTTTGAGTAATGAGTCAGGCTGGGCGTTTTTAAAAGCCTCAGGAATCTTTTGCAGGTGTTTAGAGTTACTTTGTTGATTCAGATGATCAGGTTAACTGCTCGTTCAGAGAACCTTTTCATGATATGCTAATTTTTTGAGACAGTGATTTTGGGTTTTCATGAGCTGTATGCCAAAATCATCAGTTAAAACAATAAAAGACCTGAAATATATCAGTTGGTGTGCAATGAATCTAAAATATATGACACTTTAATTTTTATCATTACATTATGGAAAATAATTAACTTTATCACAATATGCTAATTTTTTGAGAAGGACCTGTATATTACCAATGCTCTACCCAACATAGTTTTGTTATCAATTCGCAGGGCTCGCACTATTTAAACTGAATTTTGGAAATTTAAAAACATAATTCCCAACAGCCATGTGCCGCACAAGGTGCCATTTTTTCTCTCCCACTTGAGCAAAATGTCTTTGCATGCCTCTGCCTACACCAGTCCATACCTCCATAGTTAGATATTCAGAGAGAGAGAGAACTTGGGAGAACACATCAATATTTAAGAATCTTAACAGAGAAACTTTTCATTTTGATGCAGTCTTCAAATTATGTTTGCTGACAAGGAGAGTTACCTTATGAAGTGAGAGAATTTGCTTTTTTTTTTTTTTTTTTTTACTTTGCTGCGTCACTAAAAACATCAAGGTATAAACCCAAACCGTGGGTCAAACATGGATCAATCCAGCCTTGTGTCCCATTACAAGTTGGTTTATGGGTTTGATGTAATGTTCTGCATTAGAAAAAGAGAAGTTGTTCAGAGTTGGGCAACGCTGTTCTCCTGTGGTCACAGAGAGACACAGGAAAGCAAATATACACCTCATTAAGGAGCTCTGTTTATGCAATGTATGTCAAATTTAGGTTTCAACTACATAAACTCTAATAGTGGTATAAAGCTTCAACGTTTATTTCACAATTTTTGTAAACATGAGTGCTATTTTCTTTACCATTCTGTGCACAAACTATAAGTACTTTGTTTCAGGAGAAAAAAAAAAAGCTGTTCTAGGCGCTGAAACAACACAGTCTGGAGGTACCTGCGGGAATCGGGGCCCGCTGAGCCCTGCACATGCTCTTGCTGTGTGGGAGGTGTTTCTGTGGAGTGCTGGCAGACTCTCGGGTGCAGCGATCTGGCAGAGGAAACCATAGTGGGTTAAGTCACCTGCGGCTGGCGGGATTATGCTCTGATGTATGTCTGGCAGTCAAGTTGATTAACTAGAGCCACAAGGTTAAAAAGCTCCGGTTAATCCGACTGACTTCGATGGGATTAGCCAGGATCTAGTCACTTCAGGAAGGGGGAAAGTGATGGATGGTTTTCCTGTCACTTCCAGATGTGGGTGAGTACCTTTGGGTTGCTCTGTAGAATGTTATTCAACGAGAATGTCTTTTAGGCAAATCTTTTCCATCTGAGACAAAGTTATAGAGGGGAGTATCATGTGTCTTTCAAGCACTTACTGCCATTTCATACCAAAAATGATGTGTATATATACCAAACAAGACTTAAATTACATTTAACTTCATAATTTAACGCCTTGAATTTGGGTCTCTGTCTCTTTAAAAACTCCTCCTCCTTCTGAAACTCCGCCTTCCTTACAACACCACTGCTTTATGAACCCTTTAATAATGTTTTAACCAGCGTTTCACTGACAAGTAGCTCGTATAATGAGCACAGCAGCAGTTTGTTAATTGCTGCCACTAGTCTGAAGGAGCAGAGTGGGGCAGTGGCAGCTACTGAGCTTCTGTAAGGCTCAGCAGCTTATAAGCTGCATCTGTGGGGAGGAGCTTCGTCCTCAAAGGCGGGGCTAGGTCCAACCAGCCGTTTTACAAAGCTGAATGGTTGCCACGGGAGATTAAAGGATTTCTCAAATATGCATAAAAGAATCAAGTCAAACACTCCAGGCATGTTTTTGATGAGGGTATAACATTATAACGTGATGTAAAGCTAAAAGAAGTCCCATTTTCACAATACTGGCCCTTTAATTACTCATTTTGAGCTGAACAACTGTGACAAAAGTCAGACTTCGAAGACCCAACATTCACACTTTTAAGTCTAAGAAATGTAAACTGTTGTTTGTTTGTTTTTTAAACAGATCATTACACACTTCATGCAACATTGTTTCTAATGAGTGATGCAAAATCATGAGAGCAACACTGTTAAAAAAAACATTAAGTGGTAAAACAAACCTACATGGTGAATTTGTATTACTGATGGGAATGCGTTGAAGCTCTTTAGAGAAGAAAATGTGTGAGAACATTTTGACAGAGAAATTGTTTTCTAAGTCAGAGACTAAGATCAATACTGGAGCTCAAATGTTGCTGTAGCTAATTGACTGTCTTCTGGCTTGAGGGGGGGAAAAAATCAAAGTAAAGCTTTAGAAAAGCTCTGAGGTTTTCACAGCTTGGCAAGGATTCTGTATGGCAGCCTGCAGGGCCCAAGACCTTTGATATGGTGATTAACATTTGCCCATGAAAGACTGAGGCAGCTGCTTAATTCACAACTGAACTACAGTTCTTTCACAAATCAAGACTAAATTAAGCTATTAAACAAGTGTTATGGTGTCAGTACTTCTACAAATACAATGCCAGAAGTGTTGATATTTTAGGTACGGTAGACTCCCAGCCATGCTAGCTAGCTTTTAGATAGCTAGCTAACGACACTCCAAAGATTTACAACTGGGTACGTGTAAATCTACACAATTTGTCTTCAAAGCCAGAAGAAACTACATTGCCCAGTTGGTTAAAGGTCCAACGCTAACACGCCTACCTGTTATCAGTTTATTTACAAAATGAAATTAGCCAGGTCAATGTTCATGTCGGCTGTCTTTCACTATTGACTATCTGCTTATGGAAATCTATAACTCGTAGCAAAATTTAAATGTTACTTCTCACTCAATGTTAATTTTTAACTCCTAAAATAGTCGATATGAACACAGTTTGGGAGTCGGGGCTTATGTGCTTGTTTGATTCCAGAGAACGGTAAAATAAGTGACTGGGATTTATGGTGAATAACATATTGCTGGCATTTACCTGCAGTTTTAAGCTCATAATTATATATTTATGTCCAGCATCATAAAGTTACTCTGTGACAAAGGGAGAAGATATTAAAGACATCAGTCTCTTTTCTGTGCAGAGCCTGGCCACCTGGGAGTCAGAGAACAAGATTTACTGTCAGCAGACTCTGGTGGACGGAGACGGCCCGAAGACCTACTGGACCCGAGAGCTGAACGGGAACGAACTCACACTGGTGAGTACACATCCATGAGTCGTGGCTGTAGGGAGAGCCTCGTGATAATTAGGCTTATAATGGTACGATATCTTAATGATAACTGGGCCCTAAGGCAAAATACCCTTAAGTATTTTTGCTTTTTTTTTTTTTACTCCATGTGCCCATTCATTCATCTAAAAAGACAAAAAAACAAGCGACATTCTCCCTCTCAATCTGAAGATAGACCTGCTATAAAGACGTCATTGATATGATGCGTCTGGCTTTCTCTCTGGGTCTTTTCTGGTATCTCAACAAAAAGACATTAAATTCTAGGAGGCAGGGGCGGATCTAGAAAAATATTTATGGGGTGGCAAGAGGGGGGCATGGATATATATATATATATATATATATATATATATATATATATATATATATATATATATATATATATATATATATAACATCTCATTCTCACATTTAGCTTACACAGACCTAACATTGGACTTAATTGACTTGATTTACTTGTTGCAAAATATTGTTTTTAACTTGCATTGTTTCAAAATTAGCTTCATGAAGCACTGAGGCTTAATATAGTATAGTTAATTATTTTTATGTCTTTCATACTCCTGCTAATTGATATGTATTACTGGATTGGACAGTGCCTGTTAGTCGCTATGTGATTCATTGAGTTATGTCTAGAAAACCATTTTATCCCAATGCAGGACGAGCAGAAATCTGTCACAAAAATATTCATAGCGTCATCATTTGTTATCAGATATATCTAAATAAAGAGGAGAAAACTGATGTTTGATAAATTCTCTGTGATACAAATCTATAAACAATTTTGTTTCCGTTAGTTCTGTCAAGATGCAAGAAGGGGAAAATTTCTCTTATATTGGTCAATCGTTTTATTTCAAATATGCTGTAGGAGCCTTAGGTTGATGATTAGTTCAGTTTTTGATGCTTATTTAACTTTCAGAAATTGCAGCGGCTGCAGACAGTGCACCACAATAAAGGTACAATAAAGCTGATAAACAGGTGAAGAACCAAACACCACTTCTATTCTGCCTTTTCTCGCTCTGTGTTGGCTTTACACGGACCCGTTGCCATGGCAACCGACAGACAACAGCTCAACGAGCAGATAGAGCAGAGGTTACCGATCAGGGGAATCAACACCAAAAAACAAACATTTCCCACACAAAAAAGTACCAAAAACACCAAAACTGAACATTGGGTCTGTTACATAATGTGGTCAGCCTTGATGTCTATATTGTCATTATTAATAAGTTTTCGCCTGAGCACAGAGCTGGTTGATTAGCTGATTTAAACAGCTGCTCTACTGATGACGTGGTGGGCGGGTTGACCTGTTTTAGTGCTAACGGAACCAAAACACACCGAACTGCGCAGCACATGCTAAGGTTATGAAAGTCAATAGACGGCTAGCAACAGTTAGGCTAGAATACCTGACCCACTGCTACTTCTTCAATGTTTTCTTTAAGTTAAAACTTTTTCCTCACCTGTTAGATCTGAAGCCTTTGTTATCTAATTCATAGGGTTGAATTAACCGCTAAATATTGCGTCCATTTTTCAGATTATTTGCGTTACTGTGGTATTTTCCTGACCACCCATAATGTTGACTCAATGACAGCAATAGCACAGGAGTGGCGCACGATAAGTCACGTAATGTCCAGTCCAGTCATTTACACGTCCTCAAAAAATTAGCATATTGTGATAAAGTTCATTATTTTCCATAATGTAATGATAAAAATTAAACTGTCATATTTTAGATTCATTGCACACCAACTGAAATATTTCAGGTCTTTTATTGTTTTAATACTATTGATTTTGGCATACTGTTCATGAAAACCCAAAATTCCTGTCTCAAAATATTAGCATATTTCATCCGACCAATAAAAGAAAAGACTTTTAATACCAAAAAAGTCAACCTTCAAATAATTATGTTCAGTTATGCACTCAATACTTGGTCAGGAATCCTTTTGCAGCCTTCAATGCGGCATGGAGGCAATCAGCCTGTGGCTCTGCTGAGGTGTTATGGAGGCCCAGCCTTAAACTCATCCAGAGTTTTGGGTTTTGCGTCTCTCAACTTTCTCTTCACAATATCCCACAGATTCTCTATGGGGTTCAGGTCAGGAGAGTTGGCAGGCCAACAGTAACACCATGGTCAGTAATACCAGAGGTTTTGGCACTGTGAGCAGGTGCCAGGTTGTGCTGAAAAATGAAATCTTCATCCCCATAAAGCTTTTCAGCAGATGGAAGCATGAAGTGCTCCAAAACCTCCTGATAGCTGCTGCATTGACCCTGCCCTTGATAAAACACAGTGGACCAACACCAGCAGCTGACATGGCTCCCCAGACCATCACTGACTGTGGGTACTTGACACTGGACTTCTGGCCTTTTGGCATTTCCTTCTCTCCAGTTTTCCTCCAGACTCTGGCACCTTGATTTCCGAATGATATGCAAAATTTGCTTTCATCCAAAAAAAGTACTTTGGACCACTGAGCAACAGTCCAGTGCTGCTTCTCTGTAGCCCAGGTCAGGCGCTTCTGCCGCTGTTTCTGGTTCAACAGTGGCTTGACCTGGGGAATGCAGCACCTGTAGCCCATTTCCTGTCCACACCTGTGCACGGTGGCTCTGGATGTTTCTACTCCAGGCTCAGTCCACTGCTTCCACAGGTCCCCCAAGGTCTGGAATCGGCCCTTCTCCACAATCTTCCTCAGGGTCCGGTCACCTCTTCTTGTTGTGCAGCGTTTTCTGCCACACTTTTTCCTTCCCACTGAGGTGCCTTGATGCAACACTCTGGGAACAGCCTATTCATTCAGAAATGTCTTTCTGTGTCTTAACCTCTTGCTTGATGGTGTCAATGATGGCCTTCTGGACAGCAGTCAGGTCAGCAGTCTTACCCATGATTGCGGTTTTGAGTAATGAACCAGACTGGGCGTTTTTAAAAGCCTCAGGAATCTTTTGCAGGTGTTTAGAGTTACTTTGTTGATTCAGATGATGAGGTTAACTGCTCGTTCAGAGAACCTTTCCATGAAAATAATAAACTTTATCGCAATATGCTAATTTTTTGAGAAGGACCTGTATATCCATATCAATGCTGCTGCCTCGAGCTCTGTCCTTCTCTCGCACTTCCCGCTACTCAGCAGTAGGTGTCAGGTTACATTGTGTAATGTCCGATTCCCCATAACTATTTATTGAATTCATAGTCGCCAGCTGGGGTGGCAACAGGGGTGGCAAGGTTCTCATTTGGGTGGCAACTGCCACTCCATGCCACCCCAGTAGATCCGCCCCTGCTAGGAAGGGTATGACTAAAGACTCGAGCACCTTTAAAACTTTTGTTTTTTCTTTATTTACCTGTACCTTGATACGGGTAAGCTACTCATTACAGATAGCTACATAGATTAACAGTGGTTTTGGTTTTACAAAGCCAAACAACAAATCTTTCTTCAGTATATCAAATGTACAAGGTAAGGTAATTTTATTTTTATAGCACATTTTCAGCAACAAGGCAATTCAAAGTGCTTTACATGAATTAAAAGAAAATACAAACAAAATAAACCAAGAAAAGTGTGCTCTGGTGTGATTCTGGGTTTTGCTCCTTGACGACCACTAAGCCATCAGATGCCTTGAGATGAGATTTTCATCCGGCCTAGTCCGCTCTTGTTTGACAAACGATTAATGAAGTCAGGCAGGCAGTATCTGAAGTCACCCTGGAGATTCAACCGCGGAGGAAATGGGGCCCGTTTCCCAAGAATGTGAGCCTTCATCTTCCCTGTAGAGAGACGTGAAAGGAGAACAAGAGAAGCTGCTACGCTGACATAGCAGCAGCCCCCTGCCTGTGTTCACCCAAATTTACATGTGCAGAAGTCAGCGGGTCTAAAGCCCCTCGAAGCGTCCGTGGGGGGATTCCACAGATACAGTTCTCAGGGTCTCAACGGCTACAACCGGCTCTACGTTTAGTGCTCCCACAGTCTGCTCTGTTGTTGTAGGATTTTTCTAAGAGAGGGAAAAAACCTAAACCAGATTCAGATGCTGAAAACTCTTATAACCGGATGTTTGATCAGCTTTCTGTCACAGCCCAGAGGCAGTAAGGATGAGAGGGGGGGGTGAATCTTAATTAACGTTGGGAGTTCGAGGTTCCTCATTGTTCACGCTGACAAGCTATGAGGGCAGAGCGTATGAACTCCTCTGTGATGAGTGGGTGATAAAAGCAGAATGCGGTTAAAGCCCCTCTGCCCTGCCGGTGACACTGGCCGGCCGCCCTGCAGGAGCCGAAGCTTTCACGCACTGATGGAGGTGGATGTGGCCGAGCCGTGACATTTGCAGAGGCTCTTTATTTCTCAGCCCGTCTTTCCTTGGATCCAACGGCTCAAAGTTCTCGGTAGCAGTCGCAACAAAACCTCCATAAATCTTGTATTTATTCTCATTACTGACGAGTTTAAAGATTGGTTTCTTTTTAATGGAGCTTTAGTTTAGCTGCCATGGCAACACTAACAGGTAAACCATGTCATTATTCACTTGGGACTGTAGTTCTGCCGTTGATGCTACAGCAGCTTGACATTGTCCATGTGAGCATGAAGGACAACAGAAATAACCCTGCAGAGAAATTATTTAATTTTTGTTTAAGCAGATAATATTACTTCACACAGTAAGTAATATTTCTTTTCACTTCTATTCCTTATCAGTCACGACTTTGCAAAACTATTCATATCATATCATCGCTTATGTTGTTTTTTTTAAGTGGGATTTTATGTCACCAACATGGTGGAGCAGTTTGTGCCTGGCAAAAGAGAAACAAATGAGGGGCTAATTTTTCAAAGCCATATTCTCACCATATTCATTTGTTCATTAAGAAATGTCACGATTTCAAGTTAAATATTAAATTAGCAAGCTAAATATTTAGATTGAAGCTAAAGTTTGTAAGCTGTTTAGCTTGCAAACTAAATATTTTTTAATTAAATATTTAGTTAGCAATATTTAGCTAGAAAATAAGTATTTGCTAATTTGCTAACTAAATATTTAGTTAGCAAGCTAACTCACATTAGCTTTCTAACTAACAAGCTATCTAATTGGTTGTTATTAGCTAACTAATAGCTTGCTATTGCTAAATATTGCTAACTAAATGTTTAGTTTGAAGCTAAATATTTGGTTTACAAACTACATCTTTAGCTTGAAACTAAATATTTTGCTTGATAACTAAATATTTAATTTCAAGCTAAGTAGTTTAAATATTTAACTCAGAGGTGAATGCTTAAATTGCAAACTAAATGTGTAGTTTGTAAACCAAATATTCAGCTCACTAATAAAATATTTAGTTTGGATATAAAAATGTAGGTTTAGGCTAAATATTTATATTCAAACTATATATTTAGCCTGCTAGTTAAATATTTAGTTCATTCAGACGGTACTACATGCACAGATCAATACAAAGTAAACCACAATTAAGAGTAAAAGGAAAAATACTATAATTTTTTAGAATGAAGCCTAAAGAATGACAGACATCAGCGAATACTTTGTAACATTGTAGCATAAAGTGCAGTGTGAGAAAAGTAAGGGTTGCCTCAAGATGTTGTAAGTCCAAATCGAAACCAAATCAAATCATAACGTTCAGAAAGAAGACATGAGAAAGTGTCGCACATTCACATGTATTGAAGATGTTTAGAACCATCAACAAACGGTGTCCGAAGACAAGCTCAACAAGTGGGAATGAACGGTCTCTTCGGGTGAGGGACCAGTCAGTTCAATTATTCTTCACTTAACAGCATGTGACAGCCTGCTGGGAATCAGCTCCTGAATGTCCTTCAAACGTCTGGGAATGTCTGACCGTCTGAGAGTCTGCATGTTTTTCAAACCATAAGAAGGAAAATTGTTGGATCACACCATATTCCCACAGTTAGTGGGTTTCCAATATGAACGATGGGCGCTCTAAGCAATGTCAGCATCACTTGTTTTTCTGAAAAGGAAGACGAAAAACAATGTACATCCACTAACCGGAGATTGATCTAGAATCTGCTAGTGGTTCAATATGGATTTATGATCATTAAAATCTTGGAGAGTGTTTGAATTTTTCTGGAAAACAAACAAACAAAAAAAAGCAAATCAGTCGCAGACGCAGAGAAAGCCGGATGGTTCAGCCTGAGACCTGCATTCAAAACAGCGATAACGCGACGGTCTCATTGTGTGTGGCAGTTCATGCTGTAAGTGGGGCACATTTCCATAGGATCTGCATAATGTGTGTAATTGGTTTAGTCTGGAAGCAGTTTAAGAGGAAAGAGGGGCGGGATTTCTATTGAGCAGCATCAGCCTGAAATGAAACTGATTTTCATGCAGGCGAGAAGCAGACTGCAGCTTAGACAATACTTGAAAGTTTCACTCCAGCAGGTACCTAAAAATCTCATCCATTCTGAATTAAAGTGATATACAAAGTTTTCTTTTACAGTTAGAGGTATTTGGCCAAAGTTCTTCCTCCCCGTGTGGAGGATAGAGTAATAAATCTATCGTCTATACCCGGTTCTCCTCCTAGCGTTTTGGGAGGGCTGGTTCCTACAAATTATGCGACAAGATTTTATACATTTTTATCTGTCTGTCTATCATAAAATGAGCAACACACAAAGTGAAGTTAGGATTCATTAAAAACTGAAATAGCTCTTTAATTCAGCATCGACAGAAAATGTCAAAATTGAAGCTAATATTAGCGTCATTATTGACTAAAGCTTTGCTAGCTTCTGTATTCTCACGTTTTTCTGACCCTTTTTACTCCTTTCAACACAACTCAGGAACAACTTCACAATAGGAGTATAAAACGTAAATAGAACGGGGGTAGAGCTTCAAAGCTAACACACTTATGTTAGCTTACCCTTACTTCACCGTGGGAAAACAGAAGAACAGAACCTACCGTCTGAAAGTTTCAACATGTTGCCACTGAACCTAACTGAAGGGTTTTGTTTCATCTAAAATATTTCAGAAAAAAATAAAAAGATTTTTCGAAATTTACGTGTTTCCATTTAGAAAATGTAACTTCAATTTGTGAAGTTTTACGGCTAATGGAAACGTAGCTACGTTTGTGCCAATTTGTTTTTTGAGACGATAGCAGACGAACACTGGGGTACAACGGTTGTCATAATGGAAAACACCAAGGACTAATCAATATAAATGATTGAAAAGCAACGCCTAACCCACTTTTTCTGTTTTCCTGCAGACGTTTGGTGCAGACGACGTGGTGTGCACGAGGATCTATGTACGGGAGTGAGGCCGCACGACCTTCACCTGGACAAAGCTCATGTCAATCTGTCCTGCTTGATTCAATAACAACTTTCGCCAAGTTTCCTGCGCAACCTAACCTCTCTGCATCAAGCATAACAGTCTCCACACATGCAACAGCAAAGTGTCGATATATTGTTTTGTTTGTAGTTAACATTGTGTCTGCAGTACAGTAGCTAGCTTTCTCTCTGTGTCCATGCCTACAACCCAGGTGATGATAACGTAGGATTTAGTCTTCGGCTGCGTCAATCAAGTGTTCATGTTTGATGAAAGGAAGCAATAAAACATACATGAAACAAATTACAGCTGAGAATCTCGTTAATCGTCATAGGTTAGTGGAAGAAAAACGTACTATTTATTACTGCTTGCATTTTTATTTTGTATTTTCAAATTGATAATCTAAGTAGTCAATAGTTTATGGTATACATCTCTAAAGTTTTATTCTAATCTATTATCTGGTGTCGTTGAAATAAATTCTGCGGTCAACGGTCTCCTTTGACCACAACTGCCTCTCAATATTTACATTTTTCTTCCTCTGACCATTCCTTGTTCACATGGAGAAGGTTTGGAGTGTAATCTTAGTAGATTATCATTTTCTAAAATCTCCAAACCAACAACCAAGTTACTGAAATCCCATTGTTTCCCCCATTCTAATTTAGTTTTAACTTTCAGCAAATCATCTCCATGTGTATATAGCTATTAAAATGCATCGAGATGCTGCCAAATGATTGGTTTATATAAAATTAGTCACAGGAAGCAGATGAACAAATGTACCTGATAACATATCTGGTGAGGGTTTATGGTGGAAAATGTAACAAAAAATGGTTGGACATACCCCAAAGGAGAACAGGCGACCTTTCTTCTTCTTACAATCTGTTTGGTCATCTATAGTCCCAGGCTATTCTTTATGTTCTTGATGTTTTCAGACAGGATTTAGATCTCGCGACTTTGGTGACTTTGCAAGTTGGCTGACTTTGTGTCTGGTCATTTCATTTCAGTTTCCCTGAAATCTGAATCAGTGATGATCCTTGAGTATAAAACGAAGGTATTACATTTAGCAAATGACTTTTCTTTGAGTCTTTATACTCAAGTTAGCGATTAATCGATTACTGAATTAGTTGGCGATTATTTCAATAAATGATTCATCACGATTAATCGTTGGCCCTAAAGCAAACTCCCGCAGACGGGTTTCGACCGAAGCTTAAACCCAGAACCTTCTTGCTGCAAGGCAGCAGTGCTAACTAACTCCACCTTCCAACAAAACTTTAGAAACATAAACCTTGAAAGAAAATCTTACCAAAAGGTTAAACTCTTAACTTTTCTCTATATTATCAACTTTACCTCTATGCTCACTGTTCATAAAAAACAGACCAAAAAATGCTGCCTCTGAAAAATGATGACTTGATGTTGCATCAGCACCGAAAGATAAAAGTCTTTGTGTTTCCTTCAGGAACGTCACAGTGAAGCCCCTTTTCGCTTTATCAGCTCCAACTCCGCCCGAACTGAGCGGAGAGCATCCGCTGCGCCTCAGGCTGAGGCAACAGCATGCAAGACGCAATCAGACCATCAAAACCAGTCAGCCCAGCCCAGCTGCGCCTTATTCACTCACATTGGACTTATACGGAAGATTAGACGTTAATGCAATCAATAGTTTCATTTATACAGCGGATCTCAGCAACAGCTATGTTTTGAAAATGTGTTTTGGGACTTGGAGAGAGGTAGAAAAGAGGAAAGCGCTGGTCACGTGACCCGCCCTCTGGCCTTATCATGTGAGGAAGGAGATATTAGGAATAACAGATGCGGAAGCGCTGCGGCTTCTTGATCTGTCTTGACCTCTTTTGCTTCACCAGGCTTTCTCTATCCGTGCCGCTTTTTGTTTTCGCAACAAGGCGACCAGATGAAGTCAGTCAGAGAGGAGCATCTTTTATCTGAATGCCAAAAAAGACGCAAGGAAATATAATTTGAAAATAATGAGGAGTTTCAGAGCTTATTCCAAATGTTAGCTTATGCAGCTAATGTGTAAAAATGAATGTAAAGCAACTTGTTTTCTGAGTGTTATGTTGCACTTGCCATTGAATTTTCTTTAAGCCAATTTAAGTATTAGGAACAACAAATAAAAAAAGGACGTCACCTGATTGAGGTCACAAGGTTTGTAGATGGAGACAACAAATACAAAAAATTAGGACATTCCATTTGATATTTACCGTAGTTCTTTGTTGAGAAATGTTCACAAATTGATGTCTAATTTTTTTTAATTATTATTTATATGTGGAAAGACGTGATTAAATTACACCTAAGACCAAAATAATTGACCTAGTTTTACACGTTTAACAAAGACCTGATCTGAAGATGTGAACCTTGACTTGGTCTAGGACAGGGGTCTCCAAAGTGCGGGCCGGGTGCCATTCAAATTATTTTGTTCGGCCCCTGACCACAAGTCAAGAATCATAAAAACTCGGCTAACTAAATAGAAAACAACTGATGACTCGAAAAATGTGGAAATTGTCAGTTTTTCTTTTAATACACGGCAACAATCTGAAGCTCTTTTTTATGTTTAGGGTCTTTATTAACATACAAGTTTTACTTAAAATAATAATTTTTGCATTTTTGAAGCCTGAGGCAAAAAGAATTGTCTCTCTGGTGAAAATGAAGCAATTCAACACTGGAAATAATTTGACTTGAATGATTTGTAATCTCCAGGTTGAGCCCCAGGCAAGGCAATACAAGTGTATCTTTATAGCTATATTCACACACAAGACCAAGTATTTCAGATGACATTAAAGGAAAGACGTCAAGCAAATAACACACCATTGGCATAAAAACATCACATAAAAGAAAAAGATGGTGTAATACAAATACTAAGTACCTAAAGGAAACAAATGTTTCAAACCGTTTATTAGTCTGATTGTTTGATCAAAAGCTGCAATAAAGCAAAAATGTTCTCAGACCAGATTTAAAGAAGCTAAACATTTTGCTGGTTTTGGTTAGAGCCCTGGTAACTACCTGACTGAAACTGTTTACAGAAACTTGTAAAGACTGTTGCAGTTACAGTTGCACCTATTGAAGGTAAAAGCATGCAGCAGTTTTTCTATGTCCTGTTTTGACGTGGAGACACTTTAGTCTGGCCATGCTTTTGGGATGAAGTAAGCTGATTCAATAACATAACTTTTTGCGGATATCAAAATTTAGAGCAGAGTCCAAAACCAAACACAGCTTTCTCGCATGCTCTGTGGTTCTAAAGCCTCATTGAGTCCAGTTGAGCACTGAGAGCAATCGTCACATTCCTGTGGGATCGAAAATGCTTGTTTTCGTCTTATCTGCAATAAGCTGGAGGAAATTCTGACCCATCCGCTCATTGATATTATGGAAACACTGAACTAAGAGAGTCTAGGGTCCCATTGTGACGTGGAGAATTAAAACTATATTGTAGATAATGCTATAGTGCTCTATAATCTGAGCCAGTGGAGTAAAATAGATGTTAGATAAAAGTGGTCCGAGATTGGAAGCTTGAGGAACTCCGCAACTCGTCTTGGTCCACCTGGATTTATAATGGCCAGAAGATCTAGACCAGTTTACCAGAAAACCCTGCCCATTTTTCAACAGCAACACTAAAATGACTGAAAAGTGGTTCTTGGTGCAGCGCCACCACCGTAAAGGCGAGGGTGTTCTCAAAGGGTTTGGTTTATTTGACTCATTGCAGAGTGAAAGTGAAACGCAGCAGCTGAAAACGAAACCAATGTTGCAACTTTGGTCCCCGACTGAACTATCTCCCGGACTATCAGGTGTGAAAACACCCTTAAATGTCTTTGGAGCTATTGCGACCTCACACCCATTTGCTACAGCCTTTCTCCGAGCCTCGCCTATTCACAGAGGCATTGGCACTGTCTGCCATTGGGATGAAAATGGCGAGAAAGTGGCACGACATCAGAAAACGAAAAGCAAATCTGTCTCTGTCCTCCATGGCTGACGGGGATTAAAAGGTTTTCCTTTCAACACCCCCCTTCGCGAGGACTACCGCAGCAGCACGGCGAGCGTTCCCATTCCTCGACGCCAAGACCTCGGGACGAGGCCGTGCCAGCTCTGCTTTTTGACCTGGTATCCCATGAAAGAATGAGTTTCCTCCTGAGTGCACTACAATGCTCCGAGAAGCAATGGCCAGGGCGCGCGCCTGCTGTGATGTTAATTTAATGACGAGCTGCTGTTCAGATGGCAGATCCAAACGGCTGAATAAAGGGGTTGTTGTCTTTTTTTTTTTTTTTATTTGCTGCGTTTGAGCAGAGAAGAGGGCCCCATTGCCCACCCTGGTGCTCCACTCTGGGTCGCCAAACAGTAAAGCTTCTGTGAGTACAGTGGAGTACGGCTTTGATTTCTAATTAAATAAACAATAATTTAGCTCCTCTCAGGACTCGAGTAGGTCCAAGCTGGGTGAAAAGGATTTGTCAAACGCTCTAAACAAAAAGACATCAGACTAATTAGTGCACACTTGAAGGTAGGTCCCATTTTCCAGCAGCCAATGGCCGATTGGCACCGTTCCAGTCAATAACACAAGACTACAGTGAAGCTGGTAACAAACAGCAATGATTACGGTAAGTCTGGTGAGGCAACAAAACTCTTCTATGATCAAATATCATCCAGTTACATTTCCTGCAGATAGGGTACCTGGTGCGATGGCTATATATAGACTTGTCAAAGTTACATAACACTGTAGATCATTAGTTCTTATGACATTGACTTAGAGACGGTCTTCATAATAAGGTCTTCAATGCTTCTGGTCATTAGCATTGTCTTAAATGCAGTGGTCTCGCCTCCTCTTATCCCAGCATCAAAAAAGGTGTGCCACAAGGGTTTGTACTAGAGCCCATGATTTTTTTTTACAATCATGGTACCAAGAATCTACTTAAGAATCTACTTAAGCCCGAAATATGGTATACTGATGGACTCTGACCTGAACCTTCAGAGCCACATAAAATCAGTTACAAAGTCGGCCTTCAATCACCTGAAGAACATTTCCAGGATTAGAGGACTAATGTCTCAGCGAGATCTAGAGAAACTCGTACATGTGTTTATCTTAAGTCTCATCAATAACTGCTCTGCATCCCCAGAACCAGAACCAGACAGGAAAAAGCTGCAATCAGTTGGTATGGTCTATTGGAACAAACTCAATGCTAAACACTGAGTTCCTTTAAATCAAGCCTAAAAACCCTTTTGTTTAGAGTTGACTTTGATTCAGAATAACTGAAAAATAGATCAATTTATTACTTCCCTTCATTACTGCCACTGCAATGTAATGCTTCTTTTAACTTCAGCATATTTTTTTCATGTAAAGCACTTTGAACTGCCATATCGCTGAAATATGCCACACAATTAAACTTAACTTGACTCACCTAGGTTGAAATGAGCAGCTGACCTGACCATCAAACACTGCAACTTCACAAATGGTGTATAGGACTATCAAAGTGTGTGACAGTGGTCCGGTCAGGAGTTTATTAGTTGTATTTCAATTTCAAGATGCCAAGAACCTGCCGATCAGAGCTCCTGTATTTAACCCAGGCAGCTGACACCGACTGACCTTTCACTTAGACGCTGACCCTGCTCCACGTTAACCTTCATGTTTTGCACTGGAGCACCATGGGAGATTGGAAAAGGTCAAGTTCTGCCAAGCATGTGTGTGTGTATGTGTGTGTGCATGGTTGGTTGGGTCAGTGTTGTCACATTAAATTACCAAGAGTGCTTTGTGCCTGAGACATCTCCCTAGAGTTTCATCCTGTGATATATTTAGTCACGCTTAAGTCTCAATAAATGGTCTCCTCAGCAGGAGAGACACGTTTTTCAGACTGCTCTGTCGGGCTACAAACACGGGTAAATATTTGCTCAGAGCAAGGAAGAATTTTAACTGGGTGTCAAAAGAGATTGCGGATAAACCATGACGTTATTGGCAAGTAAAAAGACATATTCATCCAAAGAACAGTATGTCCCCATGGTGGATGGAATGCTCTTAATGACCATTCATAAAACTTTTTGCCTGAATTTTTTAATTTCTCTCCAGGCATCTGCTGGTTTTGGAAACGCAATCCCAACCAACACATACAATCTCAATTCTAACGACTTACATCTGTTCATGTGAACTTTGTGTTTGAGTTGAAACCAAACCGCGCTATCCCTTTACGGCTGAAGTGAGACTTTGTTAAGAGGTTGCGCAGAGCTATTAGTTATTACATTTCTTGCTGCCAATCATGCTACTGACACCCTGCAAATGCTAATAAGTAGCTCCACAAGATAAATGCTATTAGCTACTGCAGGACAACAAAAAAAGAAGAATGTCACCTTCTTAAAACAACTTTAGACCCTAAAAACCTTTAAACCACCATCATATTTAAACATGATTTGCAAAATATCACTTAGACATATCTGATCAGCAAGAATGTCTGACAGGAAGGTAATGGTGTACAAACCAAATATATATTTTTGTGTTTCAAACACAAGTTTCTCTGGTTGGACCTGCTTGTTCCTTTTTGCAACCCAACTTTTAAATGGAGAGCCATTCTTATGTATGGTCATTCTGTGCAAACATACTGTTGGTTTAAAGGTGCAGAAAATAGAGAAAATAGTTTTTGAATAAACTGGTGAGATGTTTTTTTATATTGCAGCTGTTTTAAGATGTTGCGAATTAGCATTAATGCCACAAATTTGGCACTAAAACTATTTTTTAGACACAAGAACAGAACTGAAGTTTGGTTTAAAATAAAACATAATGCATTACTTTGAAAAGTGATTGTACTGTGACCCAAAGTGCTTTGACTAAATTGTGAAGAGATTAATTTAACCAAGTGTTTCATTTGCCCAGACGCAAATGAACAAACGGTTTGAAGAAAAGTGAGTGGATGGATGGATGGATGGATGGATGGATGGATGGATGGATGGATGGATGGATGGATGGATGGATGGATGGATGGATGGATGGATGGATGAGATTAAATGAGGAAGAAAACAAGCTGGATGAATCAACAGACGGAGAGATGGATGTATGATCAATTGATCGATGGATGATGAATTAGGTTGAAGGATGAATGATCGATTGATTGGCGGATGAAAGTATTGATCAGCAGATGGATGAATTAAATCGAAGGATGGATGAACAGATGGATGGAAGGATGATAAGACCTATGGATGGACAAATGGATCAAATGATCAATAGATGCAGATGGATGATGATTGATTGAAGGATGGATGGATGGATGGATGGATGGATGGATGGATGGATGGATGGATGGATGGATGGATGGATGGATGGATGGATTACATTTTTTCAGGGTTCCTCGTGTGAAAGTGTCAACCCAACCCACAAGCTGCTGAGCTCACTGGCTTGCAGAGGTTATGTAAGAGTGCCAGACTTTGCTAATCATGTTATGGGGGTGGGGGGGGGTATCCAGCAGCACATTCTCATCATGAAGACAGATCAGCTTATAAAGCAGCATGAAGCAGAAATCCTCTCGGAAATAGAAAAAGATGTGGCAGGTAGAAAACGCATCGACAATTCAAGAGACACTGGGAAACATTGAGTCTCTGTGTTACTAAAAGCAACTGTCAATCAGTCTTGGTTTAAACCCAAAAACCTGAAAGTCCCATGACAAACACTTTACCTCTGATTGCTCTGGTAAAGCACAATGACGCACCATCTTTTGTCTTTTATATGCTGTGGCTCTCTTCAGCGACCGAATCTGAAAAATGCAACAAACAAGATTAACGGGAAATCTGCAGGGTCACTCTTAGGGTTAATTGCCTGGCGTTGCGAATGCCAAGGCCTTTTGAGCCGGACGGACAAAAAGCAAACTGTGTAGTTTTGACAATAGATTCACTCTCTGACTCAGAAGCTGCGGAAGTCCCGACATTGGGCAGCTGAAAGTTGTTAAAAGTCCAGAAGTGTGCACTCCAAGGAAGTAATCACGCAGAAGAGCTTTTTTGGGGGGTGAAGGGAGGGTAAAACCTCAATTTGAGGAAGTCACAGTTAGCGCTGCCAGTGGGAGGCCTGGAAGGCTCTGCTGTCAAGTGTCAGCCTTGCTCCTCATTAGGGTTTAGGCACCACAATGGGCCAACATGGCATGTTTGTGTGAATTTATCCAAACAAGCGTTTTGTCGTCAGTGTTAGATAGTAAATAGTCAATAAGCAATCTCTTCAAACCGCAGTGTGGTTTAACTCCTATAAGGTTTAGAGTGCATGGTCTATCTAGCAAAGGTTTTGAGTTGCTGGGGTTTCTATTCTTGGGACAATCGCAATCGTCCTCAATGTTGACAACGATCTCTCTCATTGGTGAATCAAAGGAAACAGTTTGGGAATGCCAACATATTCTCCAAGATCGACTGGCAGAAACAGTTGAAGAAAAATAAGGTGAGCAAGTCCAAGATGCAACGAGCCTGGTGTCTGTGTGGACAGTGTTAGAGCGCCCTCTGCAGGATTTAAATAGAATGACAGTCTTGGTAAAGATGGAAGACGGCTCATCAGTGAAACCACTGAATTTTAGCACCTTGTCTAAAATGATTTTTAAGACGTCTCACCTGTATCGCTTCATTAGACTATAAAGGCACTTACTAAAAAAGCATAAATTCCAGCTTGGACTATCACTTTAGAAGTGATCTGCTTTTTATTCTAGACTTTGCAGACGTTTATCAAACCTTTTACAGCAATATTTCCCACCTTAGTCAAAATGAAAGTCAGTGAGAAACTTCAGTTTAAATTGCTGCCGATTTTGGAAGACCATCCAACCGTCCGTCCGTCTGTCCATTTTCTGTACTCCCTTGTCCCTAGTGGGGTCAGAAGGGTTGCTGGTGCCCGTCTCCAGCGAACGTTTCTGGCGAGAGGCGGGGTCACCCTGGACAGGTCGCCAGTCTGTCGCAGGGCATTTGGAAGACCACACAACTTTATGATCCAAAATCTAAAGGTAGGGATTGATGAATTTGGGGGCATCTCAGCTTAAATTCAAGTAAATATTAATTGATTAGTCACAGTTTCAGGTTTTCCTGTATGCCTTGGTGTGTTGAATTTATCGAGTTTGACCTAAGACTCGTTGAGTCTGCATTTTGTATCCAGTCAACATCCAAATAACTTTTAATCCTTAAGCATAGATTCGACTTTTTATGCTGTAGACGGGTTGACCTGTCGTCTATCTGCAGAGGCATGGCGTTAAATTATCAGAATTTACAAAGTTGGCACTTTTAATGGACTTTCAATGCAACATTTAGAGCAACTTTGCATTAAAAGTGTAATTATTTACCGAATGACACTTCATGACTGTCATAAACATTCATAAAGACTTCTTTATATTCACGACAGGTGTTATGTCATGTTTATGACAGTGTCTTGTCAGTCTTATACACATCCCTTCAAATAAAGTGTTACCCAAAAAAGTGCTTTCATTTTCAATTGTGAATCACCAACAACAAGAATTGGAAAAGATTTAAAAATATCAGTAACTCAAAATTGGCCAAGAAAACCAAAACCATTGCTTGTAATGAAGTAGGGAACGACACAAAAACAATAAAAAAAATCTCCACAAGGGTTTTTCATAGGCTACAAATGTCATTTTTTATTATTACTTTAAATAAGGTCTAAATAAAGGGACTAAAGACATGCTCATGTGACTTCTTACATTATCAAAAATACGGTGCGGGTTGCAGAAAACGACCCGGAGAGAAGGAAGCGTGCCGAGGGGTTCGCTCTTTGAGATACGGCTCACCAGTAACCTTGGACGGCGTTGTCAAACGGAGGCAGTGATTTTTGACCGAACAGCTGTCTCGGTCAAGAGAACGAAACAAACAAGAAACAAAACAAAAACTGAAAAACCTGGATTCATTTGAACTTCCCTCTCCCCTCCAGATGTTCTTACGACAGAAATTAAAAAGCAAAGACGGAAAATAAAACACACAAAGGCAAGGGGGCAGAAAAGAAAAGAAAAAAAATCATAAGTGTTTCATTAACAACTCCCTTTGGTAAAAATGGTAATAAATGGGCTCGCATTTGTCCGTTTCATGTACATCCTAACTTTAGCCGTTAATCACTAAAGTCCACAGTAAGATTGGAAAGACTAGCACAACAACACGGATCCGTCATAAAAAGTCTGAGACTATTTACAGAGTATTTACAACACGAGCGGGACGAGGACAGTCCTCCCAGAATGAGTCGAGCGAGTGAGAGTGTGTGAGTTCAGTGAGTGAGCTGGTGTATTGGCAGAGGGCGTCTTTAAAAGGTCGACTTCCAGGGCGGCGAGGATCTTGTGTGTTAATAGAACTATATATAATATATATACACAACACATACACTGGAATACATGTCAGGATCTGACATTCACAAGCTATACAATTTTACAGTTGGAGGAACAAACAGTGTTGTGATTTCTTTTTTTTGTTTTTTACTTTTTGTTGTTTTTATTACATGAAACGAAACAGTGCTTTCCTGCGGTAACCCGACAGCACCGCGTAGGGCTCAGGCACAGTCTGTAATAATGCTGCCGTGTGTTTCGGAAAAAGAAACGTGAACCCCGACCAACCCTAACCCCCCCGAACCTCCCGCTTTTCACCCGGTGACGACGCGTGATCTGGATTCTGTCGTGAATGCGGGAATGTCGTGTCGGAATCAGACCCTCCAAATCCCTTCCTCCTTCTGGATAAGTGCACTTTGCTTCATCTCATTGTTTTTCCCATAAATAACGCCTCAGGTAGGAAGATGGGAGCTTCTGACTGGAGGGGCGGCTGGCATCGAGCCGAAGTGAAGCTCGGTTCGGAGGAAAGTCCAGAAAGCACCACTCGCCGTTTCACTCCCGCCTGTCGGAAACCAGCTCGAGGAAGAAAACGTTTGTGCCGTGGCTCTGAGTGCTGGTTGGAGCTCAGGAACGTGAGCACTCCTAAATTTTGGCACCAAAAGGCCCTGTGGGAAAAAAAAAGAAAAAAAAAAAAAAAAAAGAGCTGGGCCCAGCTAAAAACGCTGGTAAAACAACAATACAAACAGAAAAACCTGGCATCCTGCCGCCCTGGATGTAACACATGAGGGAGCGAATATCAGCGTTGCTCCCATGTTGGCCTTTAAAAATAATAAAAAAAAGAAAAATCACAATATTAATCCCTACCTCTACATTGTGGCCTCAGACCACACCTCCCCCCAGGAGTCCACCATGTCTCCTCCCCTACCACCCCCGTTGCCGTCGGCTACGGCGCCTTGCTCGGCGTGCCGTATTTCACGCGGTACTTGTTGATGTTCATGAAGTGGAGGACCTCCGGGTGACGCGTGGTGGAGCAGGGCAGCAGGCCGTCACGCCCTTCGCCCATGAGCCACTTGGTGGTGTCGGCGCCCATGTCGCGGGTGACATGCTCTTTGACCCAGGCGTCCACCCAGGCCTGGAAGCGCTTGTGCAGCCGCGTGCTCACCCTCTCGTGTGACTGAGGGGGGACAAACAGGAAGGGATGTAATATTTGTACGTCTTTTAAACAACACAGAGCAGCAAAGTCAGAGTTAGACTTTAACTTGGTGGAAAAAGTTTTGGTGAGTACCTGGTGAGCCCTCATCAGGGCGGTGCGTCGATACATGTAGTCCTCAGACTTAAAGACGTAGACCATTTTGTAGGAGTTTAGTTTGAACATGCACTCCATCTTCTCCTTTTCCATGGATTTCTTCCCTCCTTCGCAGGCCTCCTTGTCCATCTGCTCCCTGCCCTTCTGGTACTTCCGGATCCGTCTCAGGTTCCTGGTAGGGAGAGCGGGACAAAATGTCCTGAGGTTAATCGTGTCGGGACAAATTCGTCAACCTTAAATGAATCAAACAAGAACTCATATCTGAGTATCACATCTATCACAAACACAACATGCTAGCATAATCCGACATGATACTGAAAGCATTTAAGCAAGCATTAGCTTTTTAGCTAATTTTGACTTGAGCCAAAATTAGCTTACTTAAGTTTAAGTTAATTTGGCTTATGTTAGCTTACTTTAGCTAAAATTGCTAAGTATAGCTCTTGTGAGTCATAAATCATTAAGCTAACATTTCCTTTTTAGCTAATGTTGACCTAACATTTTGACCTAACTTACGTAATGTATTAAGCTAATGTTACAGAATGTGCTAGCAAAAGCCAACATTTAAGCATTTAAGCAAACATACGTTTGCTAATAATTTTGACTTGGATGAAAATTAGCGTACCGAATCGATTAAGTTAAAGTTACTAAGCATGTTAGCGTAAACCAACATGATAATGATAGCATTTGAGCTAACATTAGGCTTTTAACTTCTAATTTTGACTTGCGTCCTGAGGTTAATCGAGTTGGGACTTAAATGATTCTAACAAGGACTCACATTTGACTGTCACATCTGTCGCTAAGTGTCAGAAATTTGACACATGAGGAGGAAGAACAAAAGAGAGTACCTGGGTAGAAACACGGGCTTCTGGGCGAGGTGCTCCCTCAGCTCCGGAGTGGTGGAGTCCGGGTTTAGGTAACGTCCAACATAGTCAGACCAACGCTGCAAACACAAAACAACAGGGTTTGTTCACTTTTCCCACAGTAAAATTCAAGAACTTTTCAAGCATTTCCAAGCCTAGTTTTCCAAACTTTTCCAACACCACACTTTGGAGATTAAAGCAATACAAATTAACAACAACAAAAAAAGACTATTTCAATTCACTGTAACTTGAGATCATTTATTATCGTTATTAAAAATGTCTGAAATTTAACAAAAAAATCCCACAAATTCAATGACGTGGTTTAAAATATAAAATATAAGCCGCGCTTTTTTTCAGTTAAGTTATTGAGCCATTAGGAATAATAGATATCCATTAAATTGAAACAACCTGAAGAAATCTTGTGAAGGTAAATTGCCTTCCCGCTCAAATATTGTATAATTATTAAACACAAGAATATACAAAAAGCTACAAAAAAATATTCTCAATAAATTTTCTGTAGCTTAGCAAATGGAAATAATTTTGGAAATTGGAAACTGACCTAAAACAAGGAAAATTTTGTCTGATTTTATTAGGCGTATGAAAGTACCTTTTTCAACTGTAAATAACATTTTCCAAATTCAGTCTTTTAATAAAACGTTGGATTACACTTTATTCCAAAACTGCAGTGTGAAAATCAAGCACTTTACACAGAAATCGAGAACTCGCCAAGCCTTGGAGCCACCTGGGTGAAATTCAAACATTTTCAAGGATCTGAAGCAGACAGCTGAATGTTCAGAGCCAACATGCGTCAGGTGAGCGACCTCTGACCTCAGTCTCCAGGGGCTCGTCGGAGTTCTCCTCCTCCGTGTCGAGCAGCTCCACTGTCAGCTGCACTTGCCCTCTGCTTTTCAAAAACATCACCTGAGGGAGCGAGGGAGAGGAAGTCAAACCACTGAAAATAACCAAAAGTTGTAGATATTATCACAGGAAAAAAAAAAAAAAAAGTCGGTGAAGACTGGATGTTCCTCCCAGCAGTAACGCTCATCTAAACTCCATTTTTAATGGAGAAAAACAAAAATCACTTTATAAAAACAAAACCTAAAAATTTGGATCGCTTTAGTAAATAAATCAAACACCACTCCCAAGACACCTTGCAACCAGCTGCAACAGTGACTTTTTTTTTTTCTCAGTGTCTGAGCCAAATGAATAGTAGTTTGTACGCAGCAGAAGAAGTAGATTCTCTTCCATCTGTTACTTGCAGCAAGAGCTTGAAGGGATTGTATTTTTAAGGGTCAATGACTAAAGAACCTTAAAATACCAATTTAAAACAGTGTTAGACTCTCATGACTTCACTTTTGCTATTTAGATTATTTAGATTAAGTCATTTAGTGACTCTGCAAGTCAGACGGTGAACAGAACTGGGTGGAACTTGTGAAATTAAGGGATTATTTCATTTTTCAAGAGGCACAGAATGCCTTTTCACATACGCTAAAAATTGTTTGATGATCTAAAAATTTAAGTTTGACAGAAAAAAAAAAAGAAGCAAAACAAAAGTAGTATTTCCAGTATTTCTCAACTCAAGATAGGAAAATGAAAAGAATAATTATAAACAACAGGAAATAAAAAAAAATAAGACGACTAATGCCCTTTAATTTGGTAAAACTGAATGCTCACCTTGAAGCAGTTCTCATCAGACATGAGCTGCTCGGCTTTACGCTGGTAGGCCGCCTCGGCCGGGCTCCTCGACGGCTGCGCGGACGCGGCGCCCCCGGTGGCGCCGTTCCCGCTCTCGGCCAGGTACAGGTCAGTCACCTGGACGCAGATCTCGTCGCTCACTATGTGCTGCAGCTACAGAGGGAGGGGAAGAGGAAGTGAGGGGGGTTCAAGGAGGTCAGACTTGCAGCGCCAACAGAGAACGCGGATCTGAGCGAGCGGGGCCCGTTACCTGCCGGACGATGCTCTGGATGAGCTTGTCCATGGTGAAGGCGATGTAAGCGTGGATGGTGAACATTTCTCTCAGGGAGTCCTCGTACTGAGACGCCTCCATGTTCCCGTCAAGCAAATTTCGGACCATCTCCAGGAAGGCCGAGTAGTAATCCTCCACTTCGATGTCCACTGGAGAGCAGAGGCGTTATGAACGTTATGCTTTTCACAATTCTTACAGTACTGCGTTCTATCAAGTAAAACAAAATGATAAGAGTTCAAATCAAATTTTTGATTTGTATTTTAGCGATTAGCTTAGCTAACATGTATTCCTGTGGAAATTTAGACCGATGTCTTTAATAGTTTTATCAGAAATTTGAGGTCCTTTTCACTTTTCTAAAATGAAGCATGTTCAGTAACAAAAATCTAAAAAAAAAAAAAAAAACTCAGCGTGTTTATCTGTGAAGTTCACTCACTGGGTTCTTTGAGTCGCAGCTGGACGGCGGGGTTGTCGTTCTTCTCCTTCTTCAGCCCCAGCACCTCCCTCTCCCAGTCCCGCTCGCGGACGTCGTCGTCGATCTGCCGCTCCGCCTGCTCGTACAGCCTCAGCAGCCGCGAGCACAGCGTCTGGTGCAGCCGCAGGAAGATGTACCAGTTGTTGTTGACGAAGAAGAGGTTGTAAGCGTCATCCTCACACGAGCGCAGCCTCTGCGCCGCCGTGTTGCCGAACAGCAGCTTGGACTTGGAGGGGCTCCCGCTGCCCGGGACACCGTTGTGCTTCTTGGACGCGCCCGCCTCGTCCGGCTCGCCGTCCTCTTCCTCCTCCTCCTCCTCCTCCAGGTCCGACAGCTCGCCGCGCTGCGCGAACAGCATGTCGGGGATGAAGTGGTAGATAATCTGCTTGATCTTGTACTTGTCCTCCTTCTGAATGCTGGTCTGACGCTTCACGTGGTGGATGATGAGCGCCGCCGCGTCCTCCAGGATCTGGCTGTCCTCATACGCCAGCGTCAGGTGGGGGCCTGCGGGGGCCGTGGCGTTCTCCTCTGACACCTGCTCCTGCCGCTGGAAGTCAAGACGAAGCTTTACAGACATCAGATTCTCCCTACAGTGCAGCAGTTAACTGAGTATTTCAGCAAAATCTTTCATGTGCGGATGAACCTAACTTGGCCATTGACTTCCTGCGCTTTCTCCCATTCACTTTGATTACTCCGTTAAAATTTAAATCGGGCCAATCAGCAAACAGAAGAAGTTGTGGCGTTGATTTTCTGCGCTTTTATAATTCTAGTCTACCTGCAGTTTTAGAAATGGCAGTGGAGGAAGTGAACAAAGCCGTTCACTGTCTGCGTTAGCCACATTTCCATATATTGACTTGGTTGCTAACCAATTATCTTATCTTCACAATGCAGGCAATTTCCGGTTAGCTTCAGTGTCGAACTCACATTACATAAGTCACAGAAAACGTTAGAGATTGGATGACATTTAAAACCTCAACAGAGTCCACGACTCCAGGAAGCCCAGTCCTTCTGAACAAAGCAGCGCATAGCAAAAGGGGCTAACAAGAACCTAACACAGATGTTTCTAGGGGTTGTTTTCTAAAAAATTTTTTAAACTGCTAGCCACTTATAATTAGAGCCACAAGCCATTTTTCAAAATGGCCACCATAGTCATCAAGGAAAACATTCTTTGCACTAAATTTGGTAATGTTTATCACAGCTTAATATTTTCCTACATAACTGGATCCACAGAAATTATGTTTACTGATAGTTTTTCTAAACTATTTTTCAAGATGGTCACAAAATATTTGCAATAAATTAGCAAATTAGATTAAAGTGTTTGGTGTCATATCATAGCCTATATCAGAGGTTCCCAAACTGTGGGGCGCGCCCCCTATGGGGGCGGCGTGCCATTGCAGTGGGGGTGCGGGAAGCCGTCTGGATGAAAAAAAAACAAACAAAAAAAAACATGAACGCTGTATGCGCTCGGTTTTTACCTTAGAATGGCCAACTCTGTTATTCCACTGTCAATTTGATACAGTAGGGGCTTCCGCACTTCCCATATCTGTGGCCTCTGTCACTTTTATCAGCAGTTAAAACTGTTTAATCCGTTGTTAACATGTCGCAACCTGCTTTTCCGAGCCACCTATAAACGCAACATGAGCGCTACGACGCTAGCGCTGGGATTACACCTGTGCGGAAGTGAAGGAGATCTGCTGCTGCTGTGCAGAGCTACGCAGGTTTGTTAAAATCATGGAAGCAAACCAGCAAAACGCAAAGAACTTTTCGCAATTTTTCATGCTTGTATCCACATTTGAAAGCTTTTCACAGTAATATCCTGCACCATCATAAACCCTGGAGATCAACAAGAAAGACGAAACGCGTAAATTCGTTACCTCATCATAGATGCTTTCGATTTCATTCAGCAAAGACTTGGATCGAAGCACTTTGGTGTCGTTCTGTTTGAAGTTGATGCCTTGGTGGTCCAGAGACTTGAGGTAATACTTCTCATTCTGCTCCCTCCAGATCTTGTTGAAGCCTCGCTGGGCTTCCCGCCACTCCTCTTCCTTTGTCTTTAACCTGGCCGCAAACAGAAGACGAAGTCAAGCAAAAACTCCGCAACCCCCGGAGGCGTCTTTTAAGGTTGAAACCCTGAACTATCGAATCTGACAAAACAGGAAGTCTTTAGTTCAGCAGATACCTTTTCAGCACGATGGGAACAGAAACGGCCGGGTTCTTCTTCAGGCCGTCTAGGATGTCGGGAGCTTTGTCTCCGTATATCCTCTGGATGGCCTTGCGGTGGATGACTTCCGAGGAGCCGCCCAGCGTGTTGTCCAGCCGAAACTTGGCCTGCTCCTCGGCGGACATGCGGGACAGCTTCCGCTGCACCGTCTCCAGCACTCTGATGGTGGCCAGGTTGGTCTCGAGGACCACATCCAGCTATGTCGAGACGAGAACTGTTAAAAACCTGTCCGCTCATGACGGACAGTGAGAAACCAAACCAAAAATGCTCGCTGCGGGAATAAAAACCATGTAGAAGAAACAGCTGAGAATGTTCCTGCTCACCTCGAAGCGTTCGTCCTCACACCTGTAGATGTGCTCCTCGTACTGAGTTTTCTTGGAGCTGACGAACGTGGAGTCCTCGGACCACGAGGGAAAGGAGACCCAGGTGTCGTTCAGGACCTGGACGAGGGGCAGGAAAGACTCAAACAATGTCCACAGACGGGACGGAAACGAAGTATTTCGCTCCAACTGCATATTTCAAACTTGAGACCAAAAGTGACGTTTGAACTGCATTGCATTCTAAACAATAAAATGTTGGGTTTTTTAAAATTAAAAATAGGAACTGAATTGTTTTTACTAGCATTTTTCTCTTCCATATATTCTTTTACTAGCTTAAGTAGCTAAGACAAAATTGTAAAAAAAAAAAATTTTGATTAATAATTTAAAAATATTTGGTTTTATTTTTAATTTGATTTAGTTCAAAAAGTGGATCCTTAATAACCAGGGACAATAATTATGTAAAAAAAAAAACATATGATACCACTTAACTCTCTACTTTTTTTTTTCATATATATATATATATATATATATATATATATATATATATATATATATAAAAAGGTAGAACATAAAGTTTTATCACAAGAAAAATACCCGGTTTTCATATAAATGTTTAAAGTTTTCTATTAACAAACTTAGATCAAATTTGCAAAGGTTAAAAAGCTTTTGTGGGTGTAGAAAAAAACGTATTTTGCTGCCGCAAGAGCAATTGTTGCACAAGTAGCGCAAGTCCTGCTTACTAGCGTATATTATTTATTGCGAGTACAAAATGCTAAAAACAAAGAAAAGAGTTTAAAATGTCTCCTTTACCATCAACCATCAGTAACTGACTTCTAGTTCTGTTTGGTGACTCTCTAAACATTCTTAGGAATCCAATGTCATTGATCTTTTAATTCAACCGTAACAGAAATGAAAGGTACGACTCTTAACGTGCCTCACCTCCTTACAAAGCGGAGTTCTGCCGGTGCACTTGGGTTGCTGGTAGCTTTTGGGCAAAGCTCTGTAGCTGGAACCCAGCCTCTTACAGGAAGCGTAATCGATCTCCATAGCGATGCCCTCGGTGGCGCGTTCCTTGGGGTACGTCTCAATGTGGGACATTTCGCGATAGCCCAGGAAGTTTTTGAACCAGTTGAACAGCTCTGGAAATTTCCTGTGAATCAGAATTAGGCAAAAAAAAAAAAAAGCACAAACACTAAGAGACAAGTGTTATTTAAATAGTTTTTAGATTACATGACGGGGTTACGTACCCCAAAAAGGGCAGCACCAGCTGCACCAGTTCAGCCCTGGAGATCACCTCTTGGTTAAAGATGATCAGGCAGCGTAAGAAGCTGTCGTAAGCCTCGGCACTCCGCAAGGCTTTGCGGACCTACGTAGGATGATGTCAGGGGTTATAATGTGCAGACACGCAAGTGTGACTGTCCAAAAACAGAAAACTCCCAGTGTTTTCAATCAGTTTACCCTTAATGATACCTTTAACTTCTTTGGAGAGTAGAAAAATTAGGGATGCACCAATTCTGATTTTGTCCTATACTGAATTTTTTGTCTGAAAAGTCACTAAATAAAGCAACAAAGTTGCTAAGACGTTAACAGTTGAGTGACTATTCTTAACTATGCAGTCATCCGTGTCTTGTGGCTGAGCAAAACGGGACAGTGTTTGATATTTAGGCCTATACGGAGGTAGATAATATCGGTGGATAAGTAAATATAGTCTGTTGATCTTCCAAAATTAAGAAATTTAGGGAGAATTTGTAGGGGCAATCCACTGTTTCATTTTCAAACAACAATAAGCCAAACTCACCTTTTCAAAGAACAGAGACTCTGTGCCGACTCCGTGTTTGCTGGGATCTGCCACTGGAGAGTCCTTCAGATTCAGTAACTTGGGCTTTTTCTGCAGAGAGAACAAATACACATATAGGAAGGCCCATTAACAATAAACCAGAGATGAAGGCGAAAACAAAAACAGAGAAGGGATAAAGCTTCAGCGGAATGTGTGTGCAAACCTTGACGGGCGGCATGGGCCCCGGAGTCGGGTGGCGTCGGATCTGACAGCCGTTCTGATTGGGCCTCTGTTTGTTGTTGAGCACCACCTTTTTGGTGGTGAGACCGTGGTCGTTCTTTACGGACTCGGCCTTCTCTGCGTTGGTCTTACTTAGCATCTGGTGGGAAAGACAACAGTGACTGAGATACGTCTCACGCCATTTGTTAGAGAAAGTTGTGGCCTAAGAAGTAAGGTTAGGTTGCTCTGTTCAACCTGTCATCTAAAATTGGAAAGACTCCAAACCTACCAAGATGTACCCTGACAGGCTGGACAAGAAGAACCTTAACCAGAAGAACTTCAGAGTAACTTTTTGGAGGAGCTCCAAAGAGCCACAGCTCTAACTGGAGAAGCTGCTGGTGAGTAATGAAGTGGATCACATTTCTAATCGTCCCTGGTAATTCCTCTGTTTCAGAGAAACGTGGCTGCAGAATTTGCCTCCTGGTTGTAGAACAGTGGACCAGCCCTACACCCTCAGCAGTTTCCTGGAGAGTGGACAGGAGTTCGCCCAACCAGTCTGCGGGTCTTTTGTCAATGGACAAGGCGTTCAATTGCGTCGCTCTAGGAGTCCCGTTGGGGGTACTTCGGGAATATGGAGCACCAGACCCTTGATATGGGCTGTCAGGTCCCAGAATGACCAATTTAACAGCTTTTTTCACATTGCTGGGGGTAAATCAGGCTTGTTTCTGATCAGAGACGGACTCTATCAATGTTGCCCTTTGTCACAGATTCTGCTCCTTCTAGGCACAGTCAAGGTATTGAGGGGATCTGTTTTGTTGGCCTAAAAATTGGGTCTCTGGTTTTTGCAGACAATGCGGACCTGTCGGCTTCAGGAAAGTGATCTCCAGCTTTTACTGGAGAAGTTCTTGGCCAAGACCAAAGTCTTGAGTTGGAACAGCTAGAGTACCCTTTCCGGGCTTCAGACAAATTCATGCCCCAAGTCGAGGAGTCTAAGTAATCCCACCAATCAAGGACAACTTGATAGGTATATTGATACTGCGTCTGCAGTGACGCAAGCGCTGCAGTGGTCTGTCGTTGTGACGAGAGAGCTAAGCCAAATGGCGATGCTTTTCATTTACCGGTCGATCTACGTTCCTCTCTCATCATCACGAGTTCTGGGTAATGACCGAAAGAAGGAGATTGTGGATACAAGCGCTCCCAATGAGTTTTCTCCGCAGGGTGTCTCGGCTCAGAGTTAGAGACATGGTGAGAAACTTAGAGGAGCCAGTTGAAGTGGCTCAGGTATCTGGCTAAGAAGCCTCCCTGGTGAGATATTCTGATTCCTAAGGGTAATTTAGAAATACCATTTAACCTAATAAACATCTAATAGTCATGTTCTTGGATGGGTCTCCAAGAACCCATCCAAGGGTTCTTGGAGAATGCATGTTCTCCATTCACTGTATGGAGAACATGCAGACTCCGTACAACAACATCCCAAGCTCAGCTATAAGCAGGATGTGGGCTATGAGTCCAGCGTGGACCAACTTGCTCCAAGGCAACAATTCTACAACTCAACTCAACAACAACAGGCCACTGTGCATTCACTGGAAGACTAAACGAGAGACCCACAGTTCAAAGAAAGATATAGGAATTCAAAGGTTGCCTCAAGTCAAATAGTGCACACGGCAAACATGTGGAAGAAGGTGGTCTTGTCAGATGGGACTGACCAGCTGACAAATTCACATTACCATGAACTTTGTTGACTTTTCTTCACCAAAACACAAACAAAAAAGAAGGGGGCTAACGTCAAACACACACCATACTTTCAAATAAAACACACTGATGTTTGAGATTATGAAGCAGAAACAATGTGAAAAAATCTTACTGCCGAACTATTGGCATCAGGGAGAAACTGTCCAAACTCCGATAGCAGATCCTCCTGGTTCTTGAAGAGCCTGGCCACCTGAGCATAGACCTCCTGCTCTGTCAGAGCTGGCGTATAGTTACCTCCAGCCTCTTTAGCATTACGCTGCTCCTTCTATGGTGCAGAAACAAACAAAAAGTTACATTTTGAAACAACTTGGATTAATTAGATAACACATCAAGTTTTCTGCTTTCATCCAGACAGACCTGGTATGTGTGGAGAATCTCCAGAAAGGCTTTATAGATGTCCGGCTGGCCCTGGAAGCGGTTCTTGATCTTGTTGACGTAGTTGATGGCGTGGTTGAACTCCACGGGCTGGTTGTTCTGCATAGGCGGGCCAGCGGGGGTCCCACCGAGGGCTGGGTGGAGTTGCACGGGTGGAGAGCGGGGGGAGGTGTACGCGGGGATGGATGGATTGGTCTGGCTGGTTGGTGTCAGCGCCTGTGGCTGAGGCGGCTAAAACAGAAAAAGTGCTACGTTAAAATGCGACGCATGCACCCAACAATGCCGTAGAGTTCCCTCCACCTCACCTTGCTCATCTTGGCGGGGGATGGCTGCGTCAGAAGAGGCGGAGCGGCTGCGGCGGCAGTGGTTGTCGCAGCAATTGGGAGCTGGGGCGGATGCTGGGTGGCTGCTCCCGTTATGGGGATGTTCTGGACCGAGATGCCGTGCGGCGTTATGTGGTGGATCTGACCTGGTGTCGTTACATTTACCAGGTCGTTGGTCTGGACCTCTATCTTGTAGCCCGGGGGGAGGAAAGTGTTGAACCCCATGATGAGGTCGGGGTGACCTTTGAACAGCTGCGACACCCTGCTGATGACCCCGGGAGTATCGATGCTGATGAACACAAACATACAACGCAGTGGTGATGAGTTTAGGAGCTGGAGTAAACTACTGTTACTTGATTTGTGAGACCTACATCTGGCTGTCTCACCTTTGCGACTTGAACTCTTTCATTATATCTAAAAAGTCATTGTAGACCTGAGGCTGGTTCCCAAACTGGAGCTTCACTTGATCCAAATATGACAAAGCGTCTTCCACCTAACAGACATGGAGGACAAGGCAGACATGATCATATACACGTTCTACAGATGCAACACTCTTGATTGACGACTAAGAGAATCAGAGGCAGACGCTTGGACTCACTTACCTTAAGCCTCTGGAATTGCTGGTGACCTTGTGCTGAGGATGGAGGGGCCGCTGTGTGCCCGTGCCCCGACATCACAGAGGGCACGTGGGACTGAACGGCGGGGCTGTGATGGTGGGGCCCAGTGTGGACCGCCGGACTCGGGACGTGACTGTGACTGCCGCTGTTCTGGGCCACGGTAGGGACCTGAGGAAGGAGAGATACTTTTAATAAGAAGGGTTTCGCTGAACAGAGTGAGGACACAGTATTTCACTGACTTACTACTTATTATTTACACCCCATGAAATTATCCATATGTTACAACCATAATGTTCTAATTCATGGCACAGCCCCAAGTTTCCATGAACATTACTATAATTATAACTATTAGGTAGAGCAACACAAAGTAGTGCGTAACTGGAAAGTCATCCACCTAATGCCAAGTTCACACGACAAGATTTCTATGTTAATTTTTGTTCCAATTTCCCCATTGAACAATCTTAGGATAACCTGATTAGAGAGATTGGTCTTAAGGTAATCTTGTGTGACATTCCTCCCGTGTGTGAAAGCGATCTAAAATTGGGGATATTCAATTGTCTTAGCCCAATATCACATGTGGTGTGACACACGAGAACGTAGTCTCTCGACTGTGACGGTTAGCCAATCAGAAAGCGAGGTGAGGGGAACATGGAGGGGTATCCAAAATACACAGAAGACAAAACAACTACCATGGTGTAACAGAAAGCAGAAGTTGTAAATGTCCTTGGATTGTTTTTCTCTGCTAAACATAGCTCACAAACTATCACCATTGCTTTTTCCCAGTTGGCCATGTTTGTTTCTCTGAAATCACGTTTGGTCTCGAGAGGTTTTACAAGAATCGGTGAATAAAATTGTTTCGTGTACGGTGTGTTGCTCCACAAAAGAAAAGTTGGTGGAGACACAACTGCAAATGACATGCAGGTATAATTGCAGTGAAATGTGGTTCTGCAAAGTACTGACTCAAGAAGGCTGCATAAAAGTGCACCCCACACTTTTCAGATTTTTTTCTTTGTAGCAATTTTGCAAACCATGCATGTTTCTCATAGAAACGTTTATGTGATGTGTTCACATAAAATCCCAGTGAAATACACTGCAGTTTGTTGGCTCCAATATGACTAAATGTATTAAAATTAAAGATAGAATAACTTTGCAAAGTACCATAGATGACAATTTTTTTAGAGCCTTATGAGCTAAATTTTTGTTACCTGGTATCCCTGGGGGACGGAGTACTGGACGCCAGCTGTGGGCTGCATGTTGTCGGTCACGGCTTCATACACGGCTGGAGCAGCAGGGGCGGGGGCCAGGATGCGATGCTGGAAAGGCTCCGGGTTGCCAGCGAGCCTCCGCTGCTGCGACGCAAAAACCGTGTCCTGATCCTCCAGACGGCGCTTCATTATGAACTCATGCTTGTGAGAGCTGCGAGACCTGGGAATGCAGGGACAGCTGGAAGGTCAGCTTTCTCAGTCGAGCCGTCAAACCCCTGCATTGAATTGATCTAGTCTCTTCTAATTACCTTATGCCTTTGGTTTTTACCTCTACTGTAAATTTACGAAGAAGACGCACGGAGTGGCAACAATTCGGCAGATTTGCCAAAGTGGAAAATGACTAAAAATCGCCTGAGACCGAAGAAATCTTTTCAGACATCCAAAGCATTTAGCAACAAGATCAAGCTGGGAGTCAATATCGAGGGCTGTATTGATTTATTATCAAGTGATCATGCATGCCTGACTTTGTTATTGCACAAACTTACACAGAACAATAATGTGGCCTGCGTTATGAAATAGTTTTAAAGAGACAGCTCAGACTTTTTGATGTGAGGTTCAAGTAAAACGTCACAAGCAGACATGTTCAGTAAAGTGACTCACTAAATAGCACCTTACTGGTCATAGCGACTCCTTACACCAGAGCCACATTCATACACTGATACACAGGTCAGTGTTAAGTGTCTTGCCCCTGAACACATCAACATGTGGCAAAACATATGGAATCAAACCCACAACCTTAGGACTGCAAGACAACTACACTTACCACTGCTGCACAGTTGGGTTAACTCCATATTAGTTGGTTCAGGAGGCTAAAGCTAACAAATAGCCTCTGGAGCCAACTAATCTGGATTTTTACTAAATAAAGACATCAAAAGATTTATCTACTGCCAGTAACTTATTAACTCAGTATAGTTAGGCATACAAGGTGTGATGAGATTCTTACAGTATTCAATTAAAAATTAAAAACAAATGTGTATAATGGGACCTCATCGCTTTTATTCAGAACAAGTAAATATTTTTTTCGTGCTGCTGCTAAAATGAGGGTTATAATTAGAGGGAAACATGTAGCAAAAAAAATAAAAAATAAATATTAGGTATACATTTGAAACACCAACTTTTTACAACCTTGGTCAACTTTGGTACAGGTAATAATGCTATGGCTACTGTTAACCTTTTAACAGAAGGTCACCTAAAAAGTTCTGAATTAAGTGTGTGGTCACATTTTATTTAAATGTTCTGATGTTTTTGTGGGTTTGTATAAATCGGTCACCTTCGACCCACTGTAGCTGCTTGTGTATAAATACGTAGCAGTACTGTGTCTAATTTAGCAAGAAAAATTGTTTAATGCGGAAAATGTAAACAGCTGTATAATTTAGACTAGATAAAAGTGTATCTACCTACATTTCAGATAACTTTTTTAGCCTATATCTGTTCGAGAGTTTAATGTTAAAGCTGTAATTTCCTTTTAATTATAGTCTAATGCAACCCTGTAACAGAAAAGCAACAGCGTGTACATTTACTTTCGTTCAAATAGCATGTACTGAATGTGCAGCTCGCGCTCTCCATAGCCAATGAAAACACGAGAAGCCTACGTCAGCGACGCAACAAACAGGTGCTGTGGAAACGTGGGAGTCCGTCTGCCATTCACAACTTCCTCTAGACACCAGCAGCTTCTGTTCACTTGAATGAACGGCTTTTTATAATGTCGAAGCTTCGCGAATTATAATAAAGCGTTTCAAAACACCCAAGTCAAAGTGACACAGAGACAACACTGACGCGAAGCTTCGGAGCTAGCCGCTTTCTGTCCAGCGGTTGAGCTCCGCTGAGCCGTTCACGGTCGCACTGAAAGCAGCCGCGGAATGCTAAGCTAATGCATTTGGGAGCGTCAACGACTCCACTCGTAATGGCATTTTCGTCGCCCTTGAATGCTGCTGTCACTGTTACATCGCAACGCTAGACAAAACCAATTCAGCGTCACGTTTACATGGCCTAGCAAACACAAGCGCCGACCTCAAGTTACCAGCTCGATGCTCTCCACACGCCCGCCATTTAGCGTGGCGAAGAAGTTCGGGAAATTACACACTATTTCTATCAGGTAAGCAAAAAACTGACCGAGCCCATCAACAGTCTCATAGAATACTCATGTTAAAGCATATTATACAGTTTATTTTTATGACTTTCCAGGAAATGTGTCTTCTCGCCTGTGGTACCGAGCCGCCAGCTAGCTGCTAGCTAATGTAAACAACATGGGTAGCCCGAAGAGAAGAGCGTCCTGGGCTCGGAGGGAAACGCATGCAGATAACCGTTAGCGATCAGTCTGGTTTACACGGTAAATGTTTAAAATACGTCAGTAATTAACAACCGGATTTATATACGGCACGTTTTAGGTTAATCTCTGATAGAGTGACATGCATGGAGATGCGGATGATCCCGTTTGGTGTTCTTAAACCTTCAGCTAACTAGCTGGCTCCATTAGCTTACTGAATGAATACAGTTGAACTCACCACTCTCCCAAACAGCGCTCAGAAGTTTGCAGGCGATTATATGACGATCCGTTATATTTTGACCCACCACCGCACCTCTGGTTTAAAAACACAAGAGTGTGAAAAGCAACTTGTCGGCGGCGTGTGACTTTAAAATAAACAATTCGGGCAGTGAGCAGCAAAGTGAAAAATCTCCCCGAGAGGAAAACAATCTCCGTTCGGTTAGCTAGAGAGGTGGGCGGGGCTGTCGGACGAAACCCCGCGCCAGAATACACGCGATTGGTCGGTTCATTCAGAGGAGCCACAAGAGGGGCGTGGCCTCTGTTAATGTTTTGAATTTGAGCTGTCAATCAGAAATTTATGGCACAGTTACCAAACACACCCCTCTGGACTTGACGTGCAGAGGCTAAGTTGAGTAAATCTGACAGGTTCGCAGTGTTTATCTTTGAAATAAACTGCAAAAAACATTTTGTGGTGTAAATGTACTCTTTTTATACATAATTTTAGAATTTTAAAAAAGCAATTATGCTATAGCATCAGTCTTTTTAATATATTTTCCTAAGACGTGATGTTGATATAGGTTTATTTTGTTGGTTTTGGCATTTTTGTATGAATACCTGAGTATGCTAACCTTTTTCAGCAATTTAATAAAAAGAGGTAAACACCTCTTACATTGATTAATTACTTACAGAGTTACTTATTGCATGTGTCTGTCTGTTCATTTTTATGATTGTAGCTTACCCTAAATAAATAAATACACACCCATACAGTTTTTCAGAAATAGATGCTTCTTAAAAGTATGGTCATGTTGGGTGCTGTGATGGTGCAAGGGTAAAGCGTGACCCATTTGTGGAGGCCCCAGTCCTTGATGACTTCGAGTCCCAGCCCAGTGACCTTTGCTGCATGTCTCCCCCCTCCCTTAAAATCTACCTTCCTGTCTGACCACTCTCAAGTAAAGGTTGCTAGTGGTGATAAAACCTTTTTTAAAGTAAAAAAAAAAAACAGTATGGTCACCCATTTGTCTTCACAAGATCACAGTGTTTCGGTAAAGTTGGGTCTTTGGCCAATCTTACGCCGTGTGTTCCCCATGGTCTCTGAAGCAGGTATTGACCGTTTTGGTAATGCGGGCAGTTGCTAGATCATCTTACAAAGTGATGACTAATCTAGCAACTTCATACTGAATCTCTAGCTAGCTTATCTCTCACTCAAGGGAACTTGATTTCCCACTTCAAATCCAAAAATATACTTTTATTTAAACCACCACCAGGTAAAACACTTTTGATGTCTCTGGGTCAGCCATTGGATTCACATGGGGAGTGATACAGCTGTAACACATGTCCTGGATATGTATGTGAGTGGTGGCTCATAAAGCATTGATTCCAAACCTTGTGGTTCACTCCCCTGAATGGAGTGCGTTTCATAATCCTCTCAAGGCTGCAGTCACCCGGCATGCTTCCACTAAGCTTTTTGCACAGCACCCTGATCAGTCAGTGATGAAAGGTGTCCATGACTGACTGTTGGATTATGTTAAATGCTAAACACAGAGGCCCAAATTTAGGTCTTAGGCAGAAATGGCGCATGTTTCCAGATAAGATGAAAAATGACAACTTCAGACACATTTTACTTTCATGTGTCTTTCAACCCATTCGATACCAGGTTTTGTCTTTTGTGTTTCAGCAGCCTTTATTTTGACAATCCAGTCGCAACCCTACAATTTCCCATTCGGATCCATCAGGTGATCTTTCCTTCCATCAACGTTACGGACTACTTCCTGGACTCAAATGACACATGACTATGTAAAGAACGGGGGTCTATTCCTTCTGCACGATCAGGCTCCGCCCATTTCATATCCTAAAGCCAATCGCTGCGTGGTAAACGTCACAACAAGTACCCTCCTACAAAAGGTGGAACTTCCAAAATAAACCATCGCCCACGACAGGCGGAGCTCCAGTAGTACTAGCCCGGGATTCCTTCTACCCGTCCAGGCTGGGGGAGTCAGAAGCAGCCGTCCGTCGGCTGCACCAGACGCTCACCAACTCTCATCCACACCGAAAACAGCACAAAACACCTGGGGCAAACTCTTCAGGTGCAAAGAATAAACGAGTATATGTCGACTGCTGTGCATTGTTTGTCTTTACAAGTTTGTGCAGAGAGGCATGTAACAAAAACGCACTGCGGGCTGCGGAAACACCCCCCCACCAACACGGAGCAAGCGGCAGCCCCGCGCCGTGTGCGTCGGCCGACTTTTCTGCACTCCAAACAAAAGGATCCACGATGTTAAAGCCGCCCATTCTGCCTCTAGAATCCGTTCCCCCCATTTCACATCCACCTTCCCACAGTGGACGCAGAGAACGGGGGATGGGGGCGGGGGGTGGGCTCGGCGGCGAGCACCGAATGTTTTCTGGGCGACATGAGCCGATCAATTTGCCCTTACTGAACAATGCCAAAGTCAAACGGAACGGGAACTGCTGCGCCGTCGCCGCCGCCGCACGGACACAACGGCGCGTGACGAAGACATTCGCCATTCCCCCCGTCGCGCGACATGAGCAAACCCCGTTCCTCTGTCCCGCAGGGGGAGGACCGACGCGTTATATTCTTTGTTTACCGCGATTCGCCGGGGTTAAAATGTCTATGCTGCCTCACCACAACAACTCCCTCCCTTCTCCTCCTCCGTCTCCCCCACCCCTCCCCACCTACACCGATCCATTCGGAAGCGATCCGTCCGCTCACAAACGCTGCAGACAGGGGGACGCCTCGGACGGTCACCGTACACCCCGCCACCCCAACCCCACCTCTGGAGATTGTTTACCAGCCGACATAATGCTGCAGATTTACCCCCGCTCTCTACCACGTTATGTTTTCCGAGCCTTCTAGAACAGATAAAAGCCGCGCGATACAATTCATTTACGAGCAACAAAAGAGGCGCCTCGCGACAAATAACCGCTTTCGGATCCTCGTTCGTCGTCGCTCAGCGGTTCGAGCATTGCTAGTTTTAATAGCGTTAAGTTTAAACAGCTGTTACATACCCAGGAAAAAGGCTCCTTTACTCCGGAATTGTGTTTGTAACAGAATAGTTGGAGACGCCCCCCTCTGCTGGCATTGGCGCGTAGCGCGAGACGCGTCACTTTGTTTTGAATATCGCCCGCTAAAAGCGAGGCACCGCCACCGTCCACTGTAGTCTGAGACACAGTGGATGATGTCGGCTCTTTGTTTTCACCTCACCTTCAGCAGGCCATCTGTTAAGAGATTGATTACAGCTTAAAATATGTGACGGACAAACATTTAGTTTAGTATTACATGAATAACAATAGACCGCAGTTCAGTTTGTTTAAATAGCGACATTTCAATCTAAATGTCGTTACAAGACCAATCTCCGAAAATGTACAACTGAAAACCCAGGAGCGAGGGCGGCTAAGTACTTTCTGAGGTGTATGCAGACACATAGGCTCACCTCTCCATGGATCAACAGCTGTTAAATTCAGGAAATGCAGACTTGGAATAATTTTTCCGCCATCGTTTTGGCGCCCCCTGAGGCATGGCACCCCTATGCAAAGCAAATGGTGCATACCAACTTTTGGGGACTGGTTGAAACCAGATATTTACGCACAAAGTCCTTTTTCCTTAATGACATTAAATCAGACAAAACATTCCCTTATCACGACATTAGCAGAACTAAAACTGAAATTGCTGTTTCTTTACGTATATTTTTGTGACTCTCTTTAATTTTCTCTATTCCCTTATATGTCTTTGTTTGTCAAATATTGTAGGTACCTTTTTATAACTAGAATGATTTTCTGGATGTTTCTTGTGGCAGGTAGGTAGGTAGGTAGGCTAACATTGCGCAGCCATTAATCTTCAGCTCTGGCCACAATTTTCTTTTGGTGCTTGGTTAAAGGTTTCAGGAACGCTTTGTTGTCTTATGTTTGACTTAGCTGTTTTTAAGATGCTTCCCAACTAATATGGTTCTATGCTTAGGGTCATTGCCCATTTAGAAAACCTCTTTACATCCAGAGTTTCTGGTCGACATCTTTAGATTTTGCATCAATATATCCATGTGATGTCCCTTTCTCATCATGCAGCAAAAACACCCCGAACTTTGATGCTGGCACCCTCATATTTTACTGTAGGCATGATGTTCTCAGGTTTCCTACAACTGTGATGTTTTTTTTTTTTTTTTTGCCAGCCACTTCAGTTTTATCACCAGACCATCCTTCAGCTCCTCTGCATTTTTGGTTCTGGTGTCTCTCATCTTCCTCTTGACCATACTCCATAGATAAAGTACCAGCAGAGGTACCAGAGGACCACAACCTCTACCACAAAATCACAGCGTAGAAAGAATGCATCTCACCTCAGTGCCACGGTGTTTTACCAGGACTACCCTTCAGTTCGTTTCTGCAGCGTTCTTCTTTGTTTTTGTGGTTTGCCACACCTTCTTTCTAAACTCAACAGCTGAGGGGTGCATGCAGCACTTTTCAGGAAACCCGAGAGTATTTTTAGGAGCAAAGTAGGGCTTTTAGACACTGAGCCATCAACTGAAGGGACAAGTAAAGAACTGTGGTTAAATTCAGAGGATTATATGGCACAAATGATATTGTTTTTGTGATAATGAGCTTTTCTTGAGTTGGTTTTGTTCATTCATAATCCCTCTGGTTCCATGACCCCCTCAAAATTAGTGGAAAGACTATTGTTAGTTGCACACATGCAGACGTAACCTGGTCAATCAGCTCTCTCTCCTGGCAGAGCAAAAGGAGACAGCGGCTATTTTTCAGACCTTGTGGAGGTAGACAAGATCGGTGGATGAGATTGGTTTCTCATGTAATTATTGTCCAATCATCAATTTCCCAATATTAAGGAAATCGGGAATGATTTATTGGTGGATCCCTACAAAAAAAAATAAAAAATTCAAATGTACCTTAAGTGTACCTTAAAAGGAATAACATGAAATCAGTTAAACCAGAAGACATAGCGCACCATTGACAACCACGCTGACATAGTTTGTGTTTATTACAGTATAGCATGAATCAATGCGCAATGAAATACAATACGAAGTGAAAACATAATGTTATAACAGAACAAATATAAAATTAATGGTAATTGCATATTTGTATGAAAACAGTAGCTGAATATAATAGAAAAATAAAGCGGCACGTCTCGTGTCCGTCATTGCAAGAAGAACTAATTCTAAAGATCAGACTAGGTGGAAATGCCAGGCTTTTAAAAAAATGCTTCACTACCAGCAAATTCAATATGAACTCTGGAGTAAAGAACGTAAGACAAACGACACACACACAACTTTTGTACATGTAATATAATAATAATAATAATAATAACCACGGCAATATACTGGGACACGACGAAAGCACTAGACTATTCTTGATTCTCGAGTGTCCGAGGAGGACTTGTAGGCTGCGGTCGGCACGCGTTTGTGCTTACTTACATCGTCGTTGCTGTCCGGTCCGTCTCATTAGTCCCAATAAAGCTCTACGCAGATGATAACAGTAAATATCTCTGTGTTTTACAGCTACAGCATCACTAAATATACAACAATCAACAAATCCCTGCATCACACGTAGACTCCCTACAGTCATCTAACGTTAAATTTGTCCTCTCAATGCCACGCTGAAATGCCAGAACACATTGGGATTTTTATTTTTTATTTATTTACTTTTTAAAATTTTGTAAAAAGTGCTAAGACACGATTTATGCATAAAAAAGGTATTGCACTACTCGTGAGGTCTTACACCGATTTACCCTTCTGTGACAGGCACCGCCTTAAAACAGATGTCTGTGCAGTACGATGCTAACACAGCTAAGGCAGCCAAAAGCTCTTAATATATTAGGCGAGGTGGAAGCTTGTGGGGTTTTTTTTTTTTTTTTACATTTTTTAACCACTCTAATATTGTAGAAAAGAAAACTAAAAAGAGGTCAGAGTGGATTGAAACTACAGGAGCATTCAGTCAAAATATGTAGCAGCCATTTGGGGATTCGTCAGCTTTTCAAATGATGGATGTGCTTTCGCTCTGTTCACTTTGAATGACGCTGTGCACTTTACAATAAACGTGGCGCTTGGCAGCGAATTTGTGGCCTGTCCTCCACTGGAACATCCACAACTCCGTGTGACATTCACAGTGGGTTATAGACGCATTGTGCTGAATGTTTGCCTTAATGAGACACCGAGAGGGGCGGCAAAAAAAAAAAACAGTTCAAATCGGACTGGTTTAAAGGAATATTTCACCCCGAAAATGCCTGTAGATTTCAGCAATACAAAACTACTTTGGACTAAAGGGATTTTAATTGAATGTTGAACTACGCGATCAATAGTAAAACCAGCGCTAAGAGGAAAGGGTCGAGCAGGTTTGTAATGTCGTGTCATGATGCTTAACAGTTAAAAGGAGCAGCAGACACTTTTCTGAAGTGAATTAACCCTTCAAAGTCCTTAATAGTGAAGTGAACATAATTTTTTTTATTAGTAATTAGATGAAGTGAGGCCTCACAGTGTGTTGCAAAAATAATTAATACCCTTGGAAGTTTCTATTATTTCTGACAACGGATGTTATTTGGATTTTGCAAAACGGACCAACAAAAAGTAGCAATTGCAAAATGGAAATGAAATCTAAATTTAAATGTTTCTTTGTAAATATGTTTAGTAAAAAAAAAAAAATGGATGTATATATCTGGAGGTTTTTTGTGTTAACTTGGTTTTGCTCTTAGTTTTATTAAAATATTTTTCTCCTATTGCTGAAGAAAATACAAACTAGTGCATTGTATTGTTTTTTGATGCACTATTTTGTCATTATAATATTGACACACCTATTAAGTGTGTCAATAGGTGCGTATGTTCAATAAGAATTATGTATTAATTGTAATCTGGTTGACTGGCTCTAATAAAAGTCATTGATTAACCCCCTTTGCTCTGATACCTGAAAATAAAATTGTCTTCAGAAATCTCAGCTCTGAATTGAGTCCATCTGTGGGTAATTGAATCTCAGGTGTTTTGTGAAGATCTCAGACGTTTTTTGGAAATCATTGGGCGTAGCCATACAGACTTGCGATGGAAACTGGTCCTACAAAGCACTGACTCTTCTTTTAGACGTCGATTCATGAACAAAGTTGAAAATCATGTACCAGTTTCCTTTCACTACTTTGTGTTGGTCTATCAATTGAAATGCCAAACGCACTGAAGACGGGGCAAGTGACATAACGAGAAACGATCAAAGAGTACGGAAACCTTTCCAAGACATTGTATTACCTCCAAAGCTTAGCGGTCCGCTCACTCTGCTGCATTTTTCTGCATGTTTTCAACAAACCTTTTAAAACATCACATTGTTGACAGCCACAGTATCATCACACATCATCAGCAATCAAGGCTTTTAATCTTTAATGCGTTTACTTGGTTTGCCAACGGCTTATGGCGACGTGTCAGAAAGCTCGTCTTCGGTTGGGAGTTGACTTTACTTCCTCCGGTCGGCCGGTTGCCCAGCCTGGCTGCGGGGTCAGCAGACTGACAGCAGAAAAGTTGTGGCTCATCCTTGTTGTCGTTTGGGGGCCTTACTGATTAGACGGTAGCAGGCCCTGTCTCTGGGCGTGTTCCAATATAGCGTTGTAGCAGAAGTAGTACTGCTCCGGCGTCTGAATGCTGAAGGCCCGCTGCGTTCTCATGCGACGCACCGTCTGAAACACGTTGAGGGAGCCCACGTCCTGGAGCTGGGACAGACAGATGTCCAGGGCACAGAAGGTACCTGCCAAGAACAAGGACAAGTCACTCGCGCTTGTATCAAACGTCATGAAATTGTTCAAGCTTTTACATTTGTATCGCTCCGACCACTTAAAAGTCCCGTCCCACTAGATATTTTTGTTTTTTCAGTGCTGCAGAAAGACACCACTTTAGGGAAATACCACTTCAGCATTGCCTTCCCGTGTAATTAACACTACGGCGTACAAAATTTGACCGAGCATAAGATTGAGCAAATTGGAATGGAAACAAAGCACTTTTGAAAAAAACTAAAATTTTTCGATGTTTTTTTTTGTGCTAGGCCATATCAAAATTGGTGCACTTTGCAAAACTGCAACAGAAACGCCATTTTTTGCGTTTTCACAAGTCACATGATCAACAGCTAGATGTTAATACTGGCGGAAAAGACGAAGAAGACAACATGTTGGCACGGCATGTGACTAAGTGACTTATCGCGTAAACAAACACCACAAATGTGAAATTGTGTTGGTTTTTTTTACATTAGCAAAATATTGACAAAGTCTTGCGAACATTTGTAATGGAAGCGCAGTTGCAATAAATTTGGGTAATGGTGACAAACTCTTTTTAAAGAGATTGACCTAAACTTCATTTTTATTAGGCCAGAAAGATGAAAAACACCACTAAAATATTTCCACAGCAGAAACGTCTCTAATAAAGGAAACATGCAAAACTATGTTCAAATTTTTGATCTTGTCATACAAAAAACTGACTCTTTTATTATTATATCACATCATTAGTTTACTATATTGCATAAGTTGTATTTTGTTTTGAAAAAACAAAAACATTTCCACCTGTAAGTACTTTTGATTGGAAGATTTTGCAACACTTCAAAAATGTGAAAGGATGTAATGTTGCAAAATGTACTTCATCTTCCTCACGTCTAAACCATGTAGGATGTGTTTTTGATCTGTCACTACACATGGCGTGATAAAATAAAGGGTGACTGCAGCTAAAATAATTTCGGATCACAACCTTATCAATATATCAGAAAGCACAATAATGTGACATTGTGAGAAACCCCCCCCACAGTCTCCTGGTCTTACCTGTTCTCCCAATCCCTGCACTGCAGTGGACCACCATCGGCGGACCCAGTGAGTGGCCGGTCCACTGAGGGCCCAAAGCCTTCACCATTTTCCTTTGTTGCCTCTTCACAGCTCCCAGGAAGTCGATGAGAGTCACCGCTGACGTGGGCACGCCGTAGTCTGGCCAGCTGAGGTACTGGAAGTGACTCACGTGTCTCTGCTCACACGTCTGGACAGGTGGACAAAAACACATTGAAATGCTTTGGCTACACACTGGGCTTGTAGAATTCAAGGTACTGTGTGACTTCTTGAATCATCGGTTTTTATGCTCAATTTGAAGTATTGCATTAGAAAAGGTTGAAGGAAATGGCAAAATTCTAAAGATTTTGCAATTGCAATTTTGTACCTGCGTAACCTGGTCAAAACCAGTAGATGGAAACTCACCTGATTTACATTTTATTTTATTTTTTGTCATTTTAAAAGTTTGCTCAAAATTTGCATGGCAATTGGATTGAAACCTAGCTATTGTTGGTATTTTTGTAAATGGATTTAAGTAAATACACAATAACAATGCAGCATGTTGCCAGTAGCAAAGTGCATAAAGATTCAACTTAAAACTGGAACTTTGAAAAGTCATCCATAAGGTGTCTACAGGTCAGAGTTAAGTTGTCCAATCAAAATAAAACTACATCTAGGTCTGTCACGATAATACATTTTGCTGGACGATTAATTGTCTAAAAAATTATTGCGATAAACGATAATATTGTTTCAAGACCTTTTGACACTGATTTAATGGAAATGACTAATAATACATGCGATTTCCTGATAGATACACCTTATTTTCAAAAGAACACGTAACACTGGAACTGATAAACTAAATAAAACAACCAAAAACAAAAATAAAATGAATTCTCAGTCTCCATTAACAAAAAACGTACTTGAATAAAAACTAGACAACAAAGCCAAAGTGGAAATAAATACTGCATTCAACCAAAAGAGTACAGATTATGAAGTCTGTATACTATATTGCCCTTCAGTAATCACTAGATTTAAATAGAGAAAACGGGCACATCCGACTACCTAATGCAAGTGGCGCAAAAAGTGGGGATGCAGCGCATGCAACGCATAGGGGCGCAGCACCAGAGGGGGCGCGCCAAAAGCCCGTCTGGAGGGGGCGGCGTGCCGATGATGTTTTCCCATACACTTCAGCGCGCCTTACGCTCCTTCACCTCGCGCACATAACGAGGTGAATGAGTTTTACCTTTCACATATCGTATGTTTTCGCATCCACCTGAATAATGTGTAGATGCGCCACTGCCTAATGCAATAGTTCACACTACACCATTTTTTGCCGCTATTTTCCCCTTACGACAATCTTAGATCGTTGGCCGATTTAACAGATCATCCTGCAGTGTGTGGTGTGTTACGGTAGATCGTCGTGGTCGCTCCGATCTAAATCAGGGGTTTTTCCCTTCTGGCAGCTTAACGCAGCCCGTTGAATGTGACAGGTAGCCAATCAGCGCGGATTCTTCTCCGCGCTTTCTGAGGGGAAATTACGGAGGGGAATCCCAAACAGCTGACACGGCGCAACCCGACATCGGAGATGATATGTGGTATCATTAATGTTTATTCAGCATTTCGTGCAAAGAATATAGAAATGACAAGGGGAGGAGTTGGTGCCAAATTGCTACCTCAGTTGATAAACCCGGTAAGTTTTCAGCTGTTCTTCGTTAACGTGACATAAATAGGTTATAATGATTTTCATTCAGTCAGGACTTTACCTGACTCAAGCCACATGCATCACAGGTAGATTCTAGTAAAGCATTGATTAATGCCGGATTTTAAAATTAGTTAACTGGACTTGTAGCCATTATTTTGTGCCCATGTGGCTGGAGACCACATGGCACGACGAACCCGATCGAACCGTTATACCTAGGATTTCTGTCGGCTAAGGTGTGGTCTCAGGTTTTGAAAATGGGCCGACAACACGTGTAATGTGCGCTGGACATTAGACTAAGGAAATGAGGAAGGGAAGGTCAGTGGAGAGCACCGGAGCTGAGCCTTTTTTCATTCAGTGTCATCAACAGAAAGAAAAAAGACCGGAAGTGACGATAAAGACGATAATTAAAATGAGGATGATAGGTTTAATTTATCGTCCGATTAATTGATTTATTAACTAACTACATCAGAAAATTTTATGGTACTGTACGTAAAATGGTGTAAACAGCAGCCAAACCTTGATAGACATCCAAAAAGCCCAAGGATCGTTTTTTTTTCCCCAACAAAGATTTCGATAATTGGAGAAACACCTGGCTCAAGAAAGGCCAAAATCCTGGTGCAAAGTAATTGTTTTAAAAAGCTTACGTATCACACACACACTATTAAAACTTTAAAAAATCTTCTATTTTTAATTCTAAATCTCTTTATCTGTGACAGACTGAGCTCCTCCCACCTGAAAGCTCGGTACATAACAGCTTTCAAGTTATAAGAAGTGTTGAGAATTTTTCAGGGATCTATTTGTGCTTTTAGTTAAAGAGAAATCCTAAACCCAGAGAAGAAGTGTATACCTCCGTGTTGTGCAGCTCCAGAGTGGTGTGGTTGTAGTGGGTGTGGTGGTCCACCCTCTGGTTCACCACTGCTATGTGGCCGTAGACCTCCTGCCCGCCTTCCTCCAGGGGCCAGTACTGTCCACACTTCCTCCGACTGCCCTCGTCCGTCCTGCAGCACCGAGACACGTCAAGAAAACCAAACCTGACCAAGATTACGAAAACAGGAGCGCCCAGGACCCTTTTGGGGTTACCTTGTTGTCATGACGATAAGAAGCACGTTTTGATCCCAGACCATTCTCCAGAAATCCCCGTAGGTTCTGTCCAGTGGTCCTGTGACGTACAGGGGAGCTTACAGCAGGTCTTGTGAAAACAAGTCCACTTGCATGAAGTAGACTTCAATAAGAAAAATAAATTTAATTCAAAGCGTCTACCAGTCCTACCTTGAGTACCAATGTACGCGTTCTTCTGTTTGTAGCCGTCCATGAAGCTTGCGTTGATGTAATCCGATCTCTGAAAGAACACCAAAGCTCAAAGTTTGGGGTATTGATTGCACGATGTGACCGTATCGGCCGATGTAGGGCTTTTATTTTTACATATCAGTCAGATTTGTTAAAAAACTGGGCTGATGTTTATTTCCATGTTGTTATTTTTGTGGTGTGTGGTATTTATTTGGGCATGTGACAAGATTGTGTGATGTTTAACTGAAGTAAAGAAGTAATGACATTAGCATTGAGGACACAAGATGTTTAGCATTGAGATGCTATTTTAGGCGTGGATACCTTTGGCTAACTCCACCTAGGGCAACTTGAACAACAGATTGGTCCAGCGTCCCCTCAGATTAACCCCCAGTGGGCCTACTGAAGTGGTTTTGTCATACATTGTTATTTTTGTGGAGATAGCGAGTGCGTCAGATTTTCGAGTGCAGCAGAAACCTGCAAATGCAAACTTAAAATGTCATTAATTAATCAAAATTAACATGTTAAAATCCCGACCCTAATATGTACGGTGTACTGGTAAATCTAGGTTATCTTCCTTGTAGTAATATTGGTTATTGATATCGGCCCAGATTTTCACATTGGTGCATTCCTAGATTGAATCAATTCCTACAGAGCTGAACACACACATCAGTTCAGAAGACATGCGGTCAGCTGAGCGAGAGCAGCAGTCTGTTTTCTGTTTGTTTTTCAGTCTGACCTTACCTCGTTTCTGCGGGGCTTTAGACGAACTCTCGTTTGGTCAAGGCACAGCACATCGCCATAGCGATTCTTCTCCTGATTGTAGGCCGACCTGTGGAACCAAAACAACACCAAAGCTCACTACTGACACCTGCTGCTCCTCACTGGTATAGATAAATTGAACTATGTAGTTGTGAAGTTACACTGAGCAGGTCTCCATTTTCTTCAACAAATAAAACTCTGAAAAGTGCTTTTACTTAAAAAACAAACAAACAAAAGAATCTGATTAAATATATTTATGTTTGTGAATGTAATGAGAAAAAAAGTGTCACCTAACCTCTGCATCACTGGATTCATCTCATTCATAGCTGCATATGAATTATTCACACTGAGCCAGATATTATTACACCAATTAAATGAATTGTAATACGATCTATTTGCAGCTAATGCTTCATATGTCCCTATCAGGAGCAGAGGACTGTATTACTGTATCATAAGGTCTTTTTAATGTCCACATTCATCTAAGTGATAAAATATCTTTAAATAACCAATCCCATATTAATATCTGTATCAGTGCTGATATTGTGGGGGGGGGGATTAGAGTATTATAACAATGTGCCCGATCCATAAAGGCAGATCTAGTCGGTCTAATTCTACACTATGTACTCTGAGCGACATCATGATTTATTACTTAATTAACATTACATTTAGAATTTCTGAAAGAAGGTTTGTTGCAGTTCATTTTTGTCAGTTTCAGTTTTTCTACTATTTATTTTACATTGGCTGTTATAATCCTAGTTTCACTGACAGAACCATTTAAAGTTGTTTTTTTTGCATGTTTGACCAAACTTGTGAAGCTGTTGGTGAATTAAAGTGTGTTGTGATGGTGCAGAGTTGTCAGATACATTTGTAATTACACCTAGTCGTCTTTTTAAAATGGATAAATTGGAGAACAGTTTGTGCTGAAACTGTAAGAGTCATGAAGGTACTATCACTCATGCAACACAGGCCTGTCCATTAGAACTGCCTTTTCAGCAAAACAATGGAAAAACGGCAAAACAATGGAAAACCAAAAATTTCCAGGGTTATTATTTGTTAGTGGAAAAGTCATAGTGAGTATAGAGAACGGATAAAAACCATCACAGATTGAATCTTTTCAATTGTTGACAGCCAAATTACATGATTGACAGGAATCCTATAGGATTGTTTGGAATAAGGTTTTTTTTGTGGCGTTTATAATTACTTTAATTTTGTTGTGAATATTCAATATGTATAAGCTCCTCGGCCTAATCTGAGCTCTAATGAGTATTTAATGTTTGTTCTGTTTTATTTCTTTTTACTTTTAAATCTACATATTCAATTAGCAACAAAAAATTTTAATTCAGTATATTTATGTCGGCGTTTAAAAAAACAAAACAAAATAATCTTTTAAGCACTTTCTGAAAAAATTTGTATCGGCCAATATGAAACCTCAGATATCGGTATCGGAAGAGAAAAAAGGTGGATCGGTGCGTTCCTAGTCTGCATGTGTAGCAACTTTGTTGCTATATTTTTCAACTTTTCAGACAAAAAACACAAAAAGTAAGTTAAAAAAAGAAAGGGAGTCGGCAGGTCAGGCTAGATAAAGACCGTCTATCGGCTGGAAAACTGTTTCCCATGAAGCGAAGTGAAAGCAGACATTGTTCAGGTTGACTCACTGTGAGCAGTGGAAGGTTCCGGGAGGCGCCTCCCTGCGCAGCTCCTCGTACTCCTGGTAGACGCCCGAGCGCTGCAGCCGGCCCAGGTGCGCCAGCAGCTCCTGTGGCCGCATGGCCTCGGGCCCCGGCACGTGGATGGACGAGTCCTCCAGGGGGATTCCCACCAGCTCGTCCACGGGGTCCACCCGGCCGTTCTGACCCGCCAGCAGCTGCTGGTTCCAGCCCGAAGCGTCCAGCGGAAGCAGGCCGCCCAGGTGTTGGGGCAGGCAGTCTCTGGGGAGGTGCTGACGCAGCTCGGCCATTTTCACCATCTGAACCTGGAGTCGGAGGGGGAAATCGGGGATTCGATGATCCAGAAGCTAAAAATCCTTCATGCTTTTAGTTTGAAGGACGGTTTACCCTCTCCCTCAGTTTCTCCTTCAGCAGCAGGCTGAGCAGATTGTAGGGGACTCGAAACCACACAGGGGCCCCCACGATCAACACCTTCTTCAGCCTGGCAGGGAACGCCCCCTGGTGGACACAGACAGACCATTTCTTAATAAAACTATAGATTTTCTAGACAAAGATTTTCATCTTCAGAAGCTAATTTTTGTGGACAAACCAGCCCAATAAAATCTACTGAATTATTGCTTTAATGTTATTATTAGTGTTACATCAGTGCAAAAAAAAAAAATCTATACCTTTTATTTCAAAGACTATAGTTGGCGTCAGTATTGTCAATAATGTCTTCTAATAACATAATCACCCAAAGATAATTTATAATGTCCTGCCAACTTGGAACATTTTTAAATATGCCCCACTGGGCGTAGCAAGTTTTCTGAGACAAATAATAAAATTTTTTGAAATATGGCAAATAAATAACATTCACATCCCTGGGTATATAGATTAAATTAGTTTGTTGTGTAGTTTGTTTTTATTTGCCATTTGGAAAAGCTTTTATTACCTGGAACCAACTAATGGACGACCCTTGTAGCACTTGATTTTAAGGTAAGGTAATTTTATTTATATAGCACATTTTCAGCAACAAGGCAATTCAAAGAGCACTTTGACATAGCTTTAGTTTGTCTAATTGGGAGGCATTTGTAACACTTCCTAATTGAGTGCCGTGAGAAATGCACCAATTTCAGGTTAATTTGCCCGACTAGTGACCTTCCAGTCAAAAAATCAAAACTCAGATATTTTTTCCAATCAGTAAATTCAACTGGATCCGGTGGGGAATAATTTTCAGATAAGGTGCTGTAACTAGGAAAATGATACAAAAAACCCCAATGAAAACTATATCAGAGGAAACACAAATATGAAAGAAGCTGCTAAACATTTTGAGAAATTGTTCAGGCTGCAGGAGAGCGAGAGAAAGCAAGACTTTCAGGAGGTAGAAAAATACATCTGAAGATCATTTAGATGGCAGCAAAACACCTTTGTAATATATTTTCATAAGAGAAATCAGAAACAACTGTAATCTCTGTCATCTGCAAGAACTGGACATCAAAAATTGTTTTCCAGATTCTGACTGTTACCTCCCTAACAAAACCGATTTGACCTAATTTTTTGCATTGTGGCTGTTCGATTTAAACCAGTGAATCAGTTATTCCAACCTTGAGCAGGTTGAGGATCTTCTTGCTCAGGTCCAGCTCGAAGTTGGTGTAGTTGGAGCCCGCCATGTCGTAGATGAACACCAAGCCATTCCTCTGGGTCTCAAAGCTGAAGAGAGTAAAAAGAAATCTGCATGTTTTCACACGGTACACCAAAAAAGTTCAACCATCCATGTTTGAAAAATGTAAATGTGCACCTTTTTTTTGTCAAAACACAATTTTAGAAGTGAAGGGAAAAATCTGAATTCTGTCTCTTTGATCAGAAAATATTCTGCAATCAATAATCAGAATTCCTGGTGGTCACCTTTCTACGGCCCGGTCCAAAAGGTAGAAGAGAGCCTGGAGCACAACGTGGTTGCCTGTCTTGTTGGGATGATGAAGCTTGGCTGTGTACAAAGCGATGGAGGCTCCTGTCGGGTCCCGGACACTCTGAAAACGGAGAATATCAACAAATAAGAAGCTTTTCATCTAATCTGGATCACAAGATTTTGGATTTGTATTTATCAGCCGCTCCGTGTCGATACTTTGTAGAACCAACTTTCACTTCAATTACAGCCAGCAGCTGTTTTGGGGGGGAAATCTACCAGCTTTGCTCATCTAGAGACTGACATTTATCCCCATTCTTCTTTGCAAAACCAAATTACAAGAATTAAGTCATAATATTATGACAGTAAATTCATATTAGCAGGATAAAGACACACTATTACCAGAGGGAAGTTGTAAAATTGATAGAAAAAGTTGCAAAGCTTTGATAATATAATCAAGATGAGACGTGAGCAGCTCGTCTCGTCTGTGGTTCGTTCATCGAAACAGACGCAGCCGTTTGCAAAGATTGTTTCAAAGTACTGCTACTGATAATAATTTGGTGCTGATGTGTTAAAGAGATTAATTATGTTTATTTGTAAAACCGATACCAAAATATAACTTCACAAGATGCTTCACGTTCCTCATTTTAAGTTCTTATTTTTTGTGTGGGAGTTATCGTAAAATTACTACTTCATTTTATTAATATTACAACTTCATTCTGGTAAGATGAGTTTCTCTTCACGATATCACTGCTGTTTCATCTTTAATGTCATACAAATTATTTCTCGTATCCTTATGACTTTATTCTTGTAACATAACTTTTTTTCTCGATTTATTGTGACTTTATTTTCGTATTATGATTTTCAACTTGCTGTCATTTCACTTTCAGTAATGTTATGACTGTTCTCGTGTTATTTATGTCTCGTCTCTTTAGTTCTTGTATTATCTTGACTTACGGTTGTATAACTTTTATCGTAATACGACTATTCTTGTATTATTTCAACCTTTCTCTTGTATTAGTACTACTTTATTCTCATAATGAGTTTATTCTCGTATTATTTCTACTTACCGACATATGACTTTACCATCATAATATTATGATGATATTACTACAACTATTTCTCTTATTATTACAACTTTTTCTCATTATTTTCAACTTACTATCATACAACACATAGAACATAGATATAAAGATATATCATTATGTTATTACGACCTTAAAGTATTATTACTACTTTATTTTCGTATCATTTTGACTTATTGTCGTACTGCTTTGTTCTTATCCTGTAATGGTGCCGCTCTGGTCAGTTACTCTCCTTGCTCAGCTGTCTTTTAGACGATGGACTGAACATTACTCAGAGATGTAGCTTTCACAGAAAATGCAGGTGTGAAAACTTTTGCGAGGCGCAGCAGCGGAACCACGATTTGGATTTTCTACCAAAAGCTCGTGCTTTCTTGTCGAACAACACAAAACGTGGCGACAAGTGTTGCTTTGTTTTGTTTCAACCAGACCAACACCCCAGATCAAAGTGACCACCGGGGGGCAGTATGGTTCATAGAGTGTGTTCATACACACTCTGAGGTGGGGAGAAAGGGCGATCAACAGCAATCACCATCAATATATAAAGATCCTTTAGGTAGCACACCTCCCTTGGTTGATTTCTTTTTTTCCACTTCGCGCCCCTAACGGCGCCGCGGTGCCACTCCGCCGACCGGAGCGCTCCTTTCTGTAGGTGAATTATCCCGCCCAGGGGCTAAAAATACATCAGACAGGATATGAATCCTGCTGCTGAGGCTGGAGGACTCAGACGTCAGACCAGAGGATGTGCAACATCAACCCCGCTGTGGCGCGTCAGAGAGGGGAAGGAAGAAAATGAAGGCAGGAAAAGTAGTGGGAGGGAAGGCTTTTCTTTCTTTTTGGTTTTTGTTTTTAGTTGTTTTTTTGTTTGGTTTGTGTCTGCGGGCCACATGACAACTGACAGGATAAACTTATCTGGCAGTTTAAAGCCGGTTACGACCTGTGGAAGCATTATGCGCATCATAAATTTAGCAGTTGAGATGCTCCATAAAGAACATTGTGTGATAAGGTTCCATCCTCCATATCGCACATCACACAGGGATTCATAAACCCTGCAATAAACATGCTGCTGGGTTTCACCTGGCAGCTGTCGGTGGTGATTAGAGTCCTCTGGGATGTGCGCTGTGAAATATTCACACCCTTTTAATTTCAGGTCACAACTGAGAACTCCACAGCATTTTTTAGAGGTGAATATTTTCTGATCCGCCTAAAAACTATATGAACTTAATAGTAAGCAGGTATCTGATGTTTGTTAGGGAACATTAGTCGCTCCAGTTTTTTCGCAGATTGTGGAAATTTACGCAAAATTTGTATTTTGCATTGCAAATTTTTCCCCAAAAAAGGGTAAAAAACATTTGTGTTTAAGTTACAGCGACCTCCCACCTGCAGGTGGCAGTATTTTCTATTTGTACAACGCTGCTGCTTCAGCCTCACTTGCTTGATGTCATCTTGTAGCTACGCAACATATCGATCTCAGATACGGCGTGTAACAAAAAGTCACGCTTACAGTCATAAGTAAGCACAAATATTGCTAAATTCTTTCCACATATCTCTGAATATTTCTCAAGTGAGATCAAGATGTAACTTTTTGGCCTGAATGGAAAACCCTATGTATGACAGCTCTTGATAATTTAGCTTAAAAAAAGTGTTGAACCAACAATTGAAAAAGGAAGAAAAAAAAAATAAATATATATATATATATATATATATATATATATATATATATATATATATATGGCATGGCATAAACATATTCCACACAAAAATCTGAGGTTGCATTTCCCTTGACCACATAGTTGCGCAATTTGAGATTTTGAAAATTAATTTGTTTGGTGGAAACACTGCAATTTATTATTTTCACTGAAAAGTTTTGACGCCAGGATGAGGTGGGTGTTTTTTTTTGGCTGCATCAAAATCAGCTTATTTTGCAAAATTGCAATGGAAAAACTTTTTTCGCATCAAGTGGGTCACAGGGCCAACAACGGGATGTTGCCACTGGCGCAAACCATGAAGAAGAAGACAGGAAGTAGTTTGGAGGAAGATTTTTAATGATTTACTGAGTGGACAGATGTATTCACGTGCGATTTTAATTGCATTTCTTATTTAGGGAAACCTAAAATAAGAAATGGTAAGAAATGGTGAAATCCATTTAATGGAAACATTAGTGAAATGTGAAAAAACACATTTCACAAATGTTGAAATTGTGTTTTTTCAACATTACTGGAATATGGACAAAATTTGACATACATTTGTAACGGAACCATAGCTAGTCATATTTATTATTGTTGTCTCGTCATCAATGATAAACTTTACCTTTAATAACATAAAGTTACCTAACTTTTAAAGTGCAATCAGTAATAATTTTATAAGAAATTTATATCAGTAATGATTTCTTGATTAATGTCAAGTTGTCATAACAAAGACATTTTGAATAATGTCAACTTTGTATTAAAAGTGTCATAATAAACCAAATGAAGCTTTATGACAACAGTCATAAATATTCATGAAGGCTTATTCATGTTCATGACAGGTGTTATGTCATGTCAGTCTTATTCACCCCCCTTCAAATAAAGTGTTACCAATGTTTTATATTTTTCTTTGCTTTTAATACCTAAACCCAGACATAAAATCATGGTTCTTTAAAAATGACCACAAATTTCCTAATGGACATTTTTATTCCAATTTTTCTTTTTGCCTTTTCACAAAACTTTATGCAACATTTATGGCTCTAAACAAGTACAAAAATATCTCTTTGATTTGTGAAAGTTGTCTGAGCAATATTATAAAGAGAATTCTGACTTATATCAGCTAATAAAGGAAATAAAAACATTCTTACCAACACTGTGAATTTTCCACTGAGCAGCTCGGAGCGCAGCGGCTCTTCCTGAGGCTGCAATCTGACGATCCCTTCTTTAAGACGCGTTTCCTGAAGACAAACGGATCAAAGGGGAGCAATGTGAAGTCAGCCTGCTGGGAGGCCAGAGGAGCTGAATTCCTCTGAGTGAACAATAGAGCCGCCGCAGGAAGACTTGTGTTATTTCTAGCTGGATTCTAGGAAACCCTGGAGTGATCATAAGGAGGTTCCTTCAACCTGATCTGTAGGTGCTTGGACTAGGTCGTTGAAATCTACCTCGAGTTTTACATTTAAATAGATGAAAACAAAGATTAGGGACTCTCATCTTGGTTTCTGCAGACTAAAATGACACAATGATGATATTAACTTTTATTCTCTTTATGTACTTCTCAATCTGACAAGACACAAACTTGGACAATAAGAAAGTTTGATTTTATTCTGCTTACCAAAAGGAGAAAAAAACATGTCACTCTCAACACTAACCTAACTCTCATCCATTCTCTATAAATTCACACAAACTGATCTTCAGCTGGTTCCCAAATGATTTTAATCGAACCTTTAAGTGTCCAGAAATCACAAAGATTTACCACCGAGACATTTTCATCAGGCACGTGCAGAGGGGGGTTTAGGGGTGCTTGAGCACCTGCCCCTTTTGCTCCTTGCCCCCAAGTGCCCTTTTGGTCAATTTTCTTTTTTTTGTATTATTTTTATTATTATTGTATTAATATTTCCTATTTTATGAAATTTCCTATTTTCATAAAATAGGATTCTTTTTAAATCATAGATTTAAAAAGAAGAATAAAATACATCATAAAATTATCGTTTAAATTTAAAAATACTTCATCTCAAAGGGAAATTTTGATGTCATGCATAATTTCATCATCAGCTGACAACAAGCTCTGCTAATCCGCATCATTTGCTTTTGTCGCTTCATTAAATTTCTGTCTGGAATTTTTTTTTTTTTCAATTTCTCTGGGATCTGGGGTTATAGTTCAAGTATTTGATGTTTTGAGATGTTTTGTTTTCAGCTGCTCCAAGTTGTAGGGGGGGGGGGAGAAAATCCTCTGTTGCTATGGTTACGCATCATAACAACAATCCTTGCACCTGATCCACATCCAAAACCAGAGGGAATGACTCAACAAAATATGAACAAAAGTCTACAAAAAGTACCAAATCAGAACCGATGTAACAGAACATTTAAGTCGCATGCTTTCAGGCTGGCTAATACTGAGACATATTTGGTAACAATTGGTGTACAATGCTCTGCAAAAAAAAGAAGAAGAAGAAAGACGTAAAGTCATTAAGAAACTACAACTAAGTTGCTTCATTGGCACAAACTTCAGTTTTAAATAAAACCTCCTAGCTGAGATGTTAACACTGAAATCCAGTTTTTTTTCTAGTTGGATAGACTGATGTTCGCTAGTTCAGACTGATCTGTCAGCCCATGACTCAGTACAAGTGCTGCGTTAAAGGAACTGCGGTGTCAAGGTGAGAGATTAATCCTTCCTAAAAGGTCAAAGTTTTCATGATTGCGCCACCCTGTCAGGTGTGGAAACTGTATGAGCTGCAGAGCCTCTCTGCATTTTGTCACATCATAACCACAAACTTTCAGGGGGGTTTTCTTAGAGGTTTATGTGATGGACCAAAAGCCAAAATTAGCGCTTCAACGCGAGGTGGAAAGAACTAATAACAAATAAGAATCTTTAAAATTACAGCGTGAATTTTTGTTCAAGCCTCACTGAGTGAATACTATTTAGAACTACCTTAAGGCGCAGTTACAGCTACAGGCCTGTAGGGGGTGTGTTTACCAGCCTTTTGGGTGTAAATGCAGATTTTTTTCCTCCATTCTGTTTTGCAAAATAGCTCAAGTTAAGTTAGATTGGATGGAGACTGTGACCAAGTCCATCTAATTGGACTTCAGTATGGACTTTGACTGGGTCATTTCAATGCTTGAATAAGATTGAAGCTAAATGTTTACTTTTTTGTATATGTGCACCACTTTGGTTGTAAAAAAAAAAAGGTTCATATGGGTAGATGACATTTTTCTACAAGTCTGCTATCTAATGTAAATCGTTTGTGACAAACTGTCAATGAGGCAATTTCTCTCTTCTTGTTGCCTGTCTACAGTAACGGAGCTGAAACATGCTTTCACCAGAACCAAATATGGAGGAGCACCGTTTATTTTCTATTCTCCACTAATCTGGAACAAACTTCCAGAAAAGTAAAAAGCTTTCGAAATGCTGAGTTTCAAGGCTAAAAATCCACCTGTATAGAGTTTGATTAATGATGACTTGACTTGAACATTGATTATTATATTTGATGTATATTTCCTTGATGATTTTAATGATGGCATTTGACAAAATATGTTTGTTTTATAATTCGTTACCATAGTACATGCATTCCACATGTAATATGCTAACCAGGTCAAATTCAAGACTTTATTAGACCTTTTTCAGACCATTGTGAATGAAATTTAAGACCTGTACCACTGCAGAATATGCAAAAGAAAATTGCATATTTTTTGTAGTAGTAGTACCAAGGATTTTTGCACAGAAGTGAGCCAGTGGCAAAGATAAATTACCAATGATAGACACAAGCTATAGACACAAAGCTAGCTAGCAAGGGTTTCTTAGCAGTTCGTTAGCGGTAGCCTCGTTAGTGATAGTCTGCATACGACTCAAACTTTTGCCTGACAGAAATGTCCCCCAGAAAAAATAAATTAGAATATTAAATAGTCCTGTCATGACAACATCTAAGACCTGTAGTTAATGTATTCAAGGCCAACTTAGGATACATATCTTGTAATACATTTAAGACATTTTACGGCCGCAATTTTAGGTACATGAATTTAAGACTTTTCCAGGACTCCCTGGTATGCTATTTTTATGGTCTAAAGCCTTTTGAACTGCCTTGTTGATGAAATGTGCCATACAAATACAATTGCCTCGACTTCTGTTGGGCATTCAAAACTTCTCCACAACTTTTTCTCCCTGACATGTCTGCTATTCACTTGACTTATTTTTGGGGACTGAACACAAATGCCAGACTTTTAATATTTTTATTGGTCTACTTATATCTTTACACTTTTACGTTCAGACCCTATTAACCTTCCACCAATATTATGCATCTGAAGCCTGAAAAGAGAGTTAATGCTGACTAAAGAGGATGACTCACTCACTGAGATCATCAAATAAATGGGGAACTCAGAGTTTGGTCACCACGTTCCACTTTGATGGTGGGAAGATCACCGGATAGCTTAACCCGTTCTGCTTGTCACTTTTGATTTCACAAACTAAACTCATCTCACCCTCCTGTGCACACACACGCACGCACGCACACACACACACACACACGTATGCACACGTATGCACACACGGTCGCACTACTTCACAGTGTCCCTACAGCAGAAACGTACATGCCTGGCTCCGACAGACGTGCTAAGATGTGTGAAGTCGTACGTTTCTTAATGCTCCTCTCTCCCAGGGAGGTGGCAGAGCATGCGGCAAGCAAACAAAGAGGAAGCTGAAAAAAGGAGAAGATCAGCACTGCTTGGTTCAGATGCACAGCTGTTGTTCATCTGTTACGCCTCAAAAAAAAAAAAGTCCAGAAAAAACAAACAAAAAAATCCCACATTCCATTTCCATCTGTCCATCTGGACACGGCTCCTTTACATCGATATCATTTGACTGCATGCTCGGCTCCTCCATGCTACCCCCCCCGTGTTTCTTTTAATAACACAAGTAGGATTTGTTCACGAGTGCTTCGGTTCTCCGTAAAGTTAAAAACGCCTCTTGGAATATCCCTCTGATGATGAGTCGGCGTGAGACCGTGTTCCTGGGAATTTTGCGCTGGTCTTCGTTTTCAATGAAAACGGCTCTTGTGTTGCCATTTGCTGTGAACGATGCAGGTGCTACGCACCAACTTTCCTCAATCAATAAAGCAGGTCAGCTTTATGCTTTTACTACTGCACTGAAAGCTGCATGACAGTAAAAAGCAGCATGAACTCGATCACCTTTATTAATAGAGAATAAATATGTTAACATTATTCCAGAAGCTTGTTGATGCCTGTAGCTCAGATGTTGTACTTCAGTTAATTTTAAATAAAAAAATATTGTCTTCACCCCAAAGGGAAATCAAATGTTGTAATAACTCTTACCAAAGTATCTTAAAAGGGTTGTTGTGGATGGGATCTGACTAGGGCTGGACAATAGATCAATAACATTATAGATCGCTATAGACAGGCGATCAATATGAATAGCTAATACGTCTGATAGAATATTCAGTAATTTCAATCCAGAACCATGCAGCATTCTGGGAGATGTAGGCAGAGGAAAAGCTTTAGTTGCTCTCATGTCCAGCTAAGCTAAGCTAGGCTAGTGGCATCAAATCGTGCGAGGTAACTCTCAATTTGGTTACCTAGCAACAACCTGTTGCACAGCAGCAGCTTCAGGTTTCTCAGCAAAAACTTTGTTAAAGGGTTAATGGAGGCGCCATGTAGTGACGACATCCTGGAGGCGAAGTTTCAGAAAGAGACAGCGCCCCAATTTCAGACCCAAGTCAAATTTTTATAACAAAAAGTTAACATAGGTACTTTATAGTGCTGTTTTATAACATAATGTGCCAGGGAAAATAACTTTTACCTTTATTTAATGAGGTAAGTTATTAAGAACCTGTTCTTATTTACAATAATGACCTGAAGGAGGGAAAAACACAAAGGCAATCCTTTTTGTGTTTTGGATCAACAATTTACTGATTAGTGTTCAACAAAAATTAGACGACTATGTTTCGTTTCATTAAAAATTTGATGTATATTACTGAGATCAAATTGAGAAAACAAACATTTATTTAGATATGTTTGTGACCCGTGGATGATTTCAAATTAACAATTTTGACCCCATGGCAAAAATGTTTGGACACAACTGTACTAGATGAAAAATAAAATATTACAAAGGTTTCCATCTAACCACTAAACCTTCGTCTCAGAAAAAGAAGTGATGTAAATATTTTTCATTACAAAACAGGTTGAAAACATCCAGGAATGAATTTGAGTTTCAGATATTTAAGGATGAATCTACCTGCCATTTTTTGGCTAAACTACTTTAGTTTCCACAAAAGGAAACTAAACTAAAGTAAATGTTATTCACAGCAAAGGGTTTTGATGCTCGTCCAACTAATCGTTACTCCGTATCGACAAAATCCGGGGCTGGCAAGTTCAGCTGGAAGCAGATGCTTTAAGCACATGATGACACATCAGGTTAACAGCGTCCCTCTCCCTTACCCGGTAATTGTGGAAGAGCTCGATGGCGCGGAGGACGTCAAACTTGCGAGCCATGAGAAACTTGACGGCCAGTTCCCTGGACAACGGAGACACTCCATGCTGACTGGTCCACTTGTTGATTTCCTCTAGAAACTGCCTGGTGGCCTGGAAAGGACATGGAGAGGACGTCAGTGAGTTTGAGCTCTCCCAGTCGGAGGGTCAAGCAGGGCAGGAAGTGAAACTGTACACGCGCGCACACAAACACACACACACACACGCACACGCACACACACACACACACACACACAGTTTGAGGAAAAAGATGGAACGGATGGACGGCTTTAAGTTTGCGACAAACAAGGCCAGAGACACAACTTGTTTTCATAAGCAAATATAAAAAGGCAATATAAAAAGCACATATGTGCATAAAAAGACTAATACAAGCATTCAGCTTGTCTTCATGAACAACATTAGATGTTTCTGCTTGTCTTTTATCATATTCTGAACACAACAAGATGTGTTTTTTGAGGCACCATATCCTTTTAATTCACCAAATTGCACTGGGATTTATTTTTTTACAATACTATGACATGGAGACACTTGATTGACCAATGACTATCACTCACTGATGACATTACATTTGACAAACATTTCAAAATAAATTAACTAAAAATGAAAGAATGCATTTCTTTAAAATGTACGAGATGCCACACAGTGACAACTATTTTGATAAAATTTTCCTATGAAGACTCTCTTAAAACCTTTCCTTAAAGCAGCCCAAATTTTAATCAACCCTCCCAAAACTGTTTTTTCCAGCCCGACATGTTCAAAAGAAACCTGGCCAATTTGACAGCATTACATTCTGCCTTTTGGATTGTTTGCATGGGTGCAAGAATGTCCTTGTGTGTAGAGCAGAGTAGGTTTATGTGCACACAAGGTGTGTGTGTTTTAGCATTTCTCATGGCCATTTTCCTATCAAATACCACACTGCACCATAGGAATTAGTGCTATGTTAAAGTTTCGGGCTAGGTTTAGTGTATATTGAGTATAGGTTAGGTACTGGGTTGGGGGTAGGCTGCAGAATGTAATAAAAAATGAATGGATGTCAATGCAAAGTCCTTGTGAAGACAAAAAGAGGTGATATTTGTGTGCGTGCTAATTTGTACAAAGTTGTTTGAATCGTGAGAAAAGTTCAGATCCATAACCCACCTTTAGCCACAGATCACTTCAGCAGTGAATAATAAATCCCAAGAAACTCCATAAATGGAAGTGGGTCAGAATATTCCTTTACAATGTAAAGTTTATATTTGGTGTGTTTTCACACCAGATAGACTTGGTTTTATTGGTGCAGTTCACTTTCACACTGCACTGCTTCAAACAAGCCAAACACCTTTGAAACACCTGTTCACCTCCTCGCCTGTGGTGGCGCTGCACTAAGAACAACTACAGGAAATGACGCAAAAACCTCTGAAGAAGACACTGAGTACAAAAAAATGTTGAGTAGCGTCAGATTTAAGCGGTTTTAGAATTTGTCTTTTGTCGCTGGTAAAAGACCACGAGCCATTTGCCCCACTTGTGCTTGACTTCTGTGTTTGTTTTGGTCGTATTCTCCCAGAATGCTCTGCGCTATAGTACAATTCCTGCTCTTGGAGTCACATATGCATTTATCTCAACCAAACCAAGGCCTAGCTTTTCCGGCGGACCAGAGTTCACTTTTTTAGTTCACATCAGAGTTCGATTGCGCGTTCACACCTCCCAAAACAAAACGGACTTTCCAATCGAACAAACTACAGTTCGATTAAAGTGGACTAAACAGGGCTGACAGTAGACATTTAGGGGCTTTTCAATTAAATGCGCATTCAGGTCCTAACTATATTATATCCCATCCCAGCAACTCAAAGAGTAAGCCTGTCAGCCCACAGTGAATCCTCAACAGGCTGCAACGGGAGGCTCTGAAAGGTCGGGCTTTGAACACAGGGTTTCACTTCTCCACTTAGGCGCAGAAGCGAGGCTTGCACTGAAGAGAGGAAGTCAGGTTCTGGGAATCGGCGGCTGTTTAGGAAGACAAAACGATCACTGACAGGAGCTGAGGCCGAAGACAAGATGCCAGTGTCTCTCCTTGGAAAAGCCGGTGCTTTCAGAGGCGGTGGGGCCGGCAGCTTCCTGCTCTGTTCAGATGCCTTGGCATGCGAGGGATGAAGGCTGATTGCACCTGACAGGGCAGAGGTACCCCTTAATATCCGACTCTCACGGAGAAAATGAGAGCGAGAGGAGAGAGAGCTGTGCTCTGAACTTTGGACTTAGGAGAAGGAAATTGCACAATAACAGGATAATAAAGCGACTAATGTTCCTGTAACAAAAATAAGAAACTTTGGAAGGAAAAAGAGGTAGAGAACAGATCACTGAATGACATGTTTATGGGAAAAGCTTGCACACTGCGGTCGCAGAGGAAACGACATGTCGGCCCATCTGTTTATTGGTAACGCTTCATTTGATTTTACTGAATGAGACTTATATTCGGATAAAATCCTCACTGTACAAAATTACCTTCAGATAGGATTATTTTCTTAACATTAATCCAGTCTGTCAACAGATTGGATTAATCTGAGTATATTAATCCAATCTGTCAATAGATTGGATTAATGTTAGTCAACATTAATACATTAATGCTGAGATGCTGAGAGTGAGAGAGAGCAAGACTTTCAGCAGACACCAGGAAGGCAAGATTAGATTAGATTCTCCATGTGGAAAATGCCATTTTAGTAATGCTAGCTAAAACAAATACGCCAAGCACTTGTTCTTTGTCTAAAAGAAGTAAAGTCAGGTTTTCCAGACACTCCTTGCTAATATCACCTCTCTTAATATGGATAACTTAAGGCTGACCACTGCTGGAAGGCTTTGGCTCTGTCTTCTTATGATGTAGTCATTTTTGAGAATATGAATTTAGCAAAAACTGGCAGCTAAAAATTTTAAAAATAAAAAAATTGGAAATAAGACATAAAATTCTGATGTGTGCATCCTTCACTATGGACATATCTAGAAGTGCATTTTGTTACCACAGCAACATGCCTGATTCAACAGAAGGTTTTCAGAAGTCAGCCTTTCGTTTGATGCAGGTGTCTTTCTTTTTGTTGAAGTGTCAATACTATCCTGTTAAATTTTTTCAGGACAACCTTCCAGCTCCAAGCTGTGGTCAACCTTTTTTTTCCTTTTGCACAATCCACTTTTGTTTGGTATTTAAACACCAGGTAATATCCGCTGGAGCGGCATTTGAGGATGAACCAGTTTGCTTTTACTGTAGTTTTTGTCGGACTGCAGTGGAGGACTCACTGCGGAGGAGTGACTTATCCAACTCCTGGAGGACGCCATAAATATTTCCCTGACTTGCTCTAGTTCTCAAATGGCTGGAAAAGCTTCTTCCTCTCTCCCCTCCTCGAACTTTTTCAGAAATCACTTTAAAGCACCAAGTTCCAGCTAACTGTGTTTTCTGCAGCCTGAGAGGTTTTGTGTGTGGTCACAAGCCATTATGAATGCCAACTGAGGCATTTTAAGATCGAAGTTTGCGGCCTTCCAGCGCAGAGATGACATTACATAACCCAGTTTGTTGAGAGAGTTGTTCATTGGAGCCACTTTTTTAGCCAACTATGTTTCACATTATTCACAGTCCAGTATGAGAACCTGATGGTATGTTTTTTTCTTGCGAAAACATGAAGCTGAACAAACTGCTGTTACATCGCCACCATCTGGGTGTAAATTTATAGCAGTTATAGACATAATGAGAGAGAAAGAACATAAATACTTTCTCAAAACTTGTCAGCTGCATGATGTACTTAATGAAAATAACACACTATAAAGAAACATCAATATCATGCATTTTCAAACCTGTCACCAGAAACACCAGAGAGTTATAAATGAGTAATTTGTGTTAGCTGCCCTGGTTGCTAGCCGGCAGTAGGCTGGTTAATTCACCTTTGGACGTGCCACCTATTGTAACCTGTTAGAGACTTTAGTTTCAAAACAATTCTGCCTGCTCATCTGGTGTTATTTTATTTCAAAGGGACACTGTACATTAATCAATAAATAGTAAAGGTGTCAGGGTTAGCCAAAAGGCTAGTTTACACGTGGCTCTTTTTTGCTAGCAGACGAAAAAATCCAAACGGCTTCCTGAGCTAAAGTTTAGCCAAATCTAGCTATTGCTTCGTTAGAACGACTTGGCGGCTCGAAAAAACAGTTTAGAGGAAGAACAATGCTACTGTACTTTTCACAAAAGAGTACATAAAACTCTTTAAAAGCATCTCCGGCATTTCATTAAAACTAGCTTCAGGGCACAACCACACAGGTAAAACACGATGTCAAGTTCAAAAAACACCCACACCCGCACGAGAACGTTTCCGGAAATGATTTAATCTACATGGAAACACAGAGAATGCGGAACTGGAAGTTTTGCTACTTATGATTAGCATAAAGTCTCCAAAAGAAGTTAGCTGTAAAAACAAGAAAACAAGAAACAAAGCACAGGTGAAGTCTTTTGTAAACTTTTTGTTAACGCAGAATAGTAAATGCACAATCAGGAGTATGCAAACAGCCGTTGTTATGTGTGATGATTTGACGCGTTTGGGGTTGTAGGTCAGGATAAAAGTTGGGCTATATGTTACCGTTTTCACAATGGAGGTATTTTTGCTGCCCACATTAATATTCAGCAGTAAAATTTCAACCCTGAACTCTAAAAAAAAAAAAAAAAAAAAAAGCTTTGGGACCCCTAAAATGTGGTTTCCATGTGAACACAAGGCACAAAGTTTAACACTTGTCCCTTCTTTATTTCCTATGCTGCTTTTTCATTCTTTTTTAAAAATCATAACCATACAAAATAAAAACATTGCCTAAACAGTCACCTAGCTGAGACAAGTGATGCCTGCTGTGCTTTTAGACTGCTTTGTTGCGACTCATCCAGGAGGCTGTTGACCTCCTGGATCAGTCACTGATATGCTCTTGGGAATACTTTTTGTGTTTTCTCTATTTGTGGATTACATCTCGCATTGTGAATTTCCAAAGCTTTGGAAATGGCTTTGTGAACCTTTACAGACTAATGGATGACACTGACCCCGTTTCTCATTCATTCTTGAATTTCCTTGGATCAAAGCATGATGATGTTTTTGTTTTTAGCTACTTCAGCCAACTTCTTGTTGACAGACAGGTGCTATTTAGAAATTTCTTGACTCTGCAGGTCTGGCAGCAATCAGGCCTGGGTATGGCTCATGAAATTGTACCAAAATGAATATTGCTAATCACAATTGATTCACAATTCAACATGTAGGACCTGGTTGTTGTTTTTTGGCTCTTTAAGCAAGAAGAAATATACTTTTGCTTTAACCTGTAGGACAACCATCAGCTACAAAAACAAACGAGTTGTCTTTTAACGGTCTTAAGTTTAAAAAACGAAAAGGTGATTTGCTGACAAGGTAATATGTAAGTTGAGAGAACTTCTAATGAACAAATCAGGGAAAGGAGGTGAAGAGCCAAAGCTGTGCTATCATTACACCTTGATCCTCGAGACAAGACTAATGCGTTTATTCCGTTTCGTTTCCTAAAAAGGTTTAATGGCCGCCCCTCGCATCGTTTCTCCTGAATCTATTTGATTACAGATGCCACGCTAATCCATTTACGAACGTAGGACTTCTGTTGAGCGGCTTCGCTTCGCCGAGTCCAATTTGGCACGAGTCGATGCCAAAACAGGAAGTCAATAACGTCACTATCTGCCTCTTCCCCACTTTCTCTCACTTCGCCGCTTCCTGGGAGCAGCAGTCTCAACACACACTTTCTCTGAAGCACTTGATGGACACACACGCCACTCAGTTACTCATAAACTCACCCCCGCTCCCTTCCCTTCCCCTGTGTCTAGTGGAAATACTTTTAACAGCTGCATGTAGAATGAAGTTCCACTACAGCAGTGTACAGTCCCAAGAGGGCCATGCTACAAAATGCACACAGAATCAGCTCTCACACGCACACACACACCCCGTTTAGGCTTTGGATGCAATGAGGCTGCCTGGCACCCTAGCAGGGGCCCTGCCTCACACAGGAAATGGACGAAACAGATAAGGAGCATTCTGCTGGGTCGATGATGGGGAGTCGGCAGAAAACCGAGACGAGAGAAAGAGAACAAGACTCCAAACGTCTTGTAGAGGCAAACTCATTTTTATTCCGTCTCCATGGCTGTTTTTTTGTTTTTCTTTTTGCTCCACCGTGGGTTTCATTAGATCCAATTCCTTTTGCTGACAGGTTGTTGTTGTTTTTTTCAACAAGGTAATAACTAGCAGTGTAACAAGAACTCATCACAGAAGATCTCGGGATATGAAAACATATTTCACGTTGAGGTAAATCCCATCTTGAGTTTCTTTGCCTGAAGAAGTCAGAGTGGAAGACGCCCCAACTACACTTAAATCATTTGTTTTGCCAAATTTTTGTTTTCCAGTTTTAACTAGAAATGCTGCAGGAAGACAAGGAAATTGTGCTACAGGAAGACACAGAAATTGTGCAAGTACTCCAAGTGGTTTAGATGCAAAAGAGGTGGAAAGCATCGCCATAACAACCGCAGGATGGATGTTTAGGGGTAGGTTAGACATCCATCATAGCCCACCCTATCGATAACACCACAGACCATGCATAGGTCTGAAGAGATGAAAACAAATCTGAAAATAAAAGTTCAGCTTCAGCCAAAATGTATGGAAATTCAACATTTGTACGCCTCGGTCAATTTGTACCATAAATTTGATCTTTGAAGTTTTCTTGAAAGTAATATTAAAATATCAATCTCGTGAAATCAGCATCGTGTCTCGTCTTGTGAGTTTTAGGTATCATTACACGCCCTAGTATTAACAACAACCCAGCAGTCTAATTTTGTTGCACGATTTTGCAAAACGTACATTTCCATGACACAAAATGGAGAAACTCACTGGACAAGATTGATTGCTTGTTGACATAAAAAGCCAACAACCAGGCGTCTGGTTGTTGGCTTACATCTAGATGTGCTGAAGTTAAACCAAATACTAAATGGGAAACAAAGATGGGGTTTTTCACACACAACCATGTCTTGAGTGTATGCTGAATGGCCCAAAAAAAAATCCATAGTGGAGGCTGAGCGGATAAAAGTGTATTGGTGTCAGAAAAGACGCTAAGCAACTAAACTTGCCATCACAGCACATAAACATAGAAGCAGGTGGGCTACAGCAGCAGCAGACCGCACTGGGTGATGCTGTTGGTATCGTGGTATGGGGGATTTTCTTAGTCACACTTTAGGTCCCTTCGTAGCAACAGCCTACCTGCTGTTCTGTTACTCACCCCGTCTTTCCCTTTATGACCACAGTTTAGCCATCTCAAACCGGTTTGATGAACATGACAATGAGTTCTCTGTGCTCCACTGGCCTCCGCAGTCACCAGATATTCATCCAACAGATCGCCTTTTGGGTGTGGCCAAACAGGACGTTTGCATTACGGCTATGCAGCCGACAAACCTGCAGCAGCGGTGTGATGCAATCACCTCATTATGGACCAAAGTCTGCTGAGGGATGTTTCTGGTGCCTTGCTAAGTCTTTGCCACAAAGATAAAAAAACATTTCTGATGACAAAAGTTGCTAGCAAGATGTATCTCATAAAGATACTTCTTGCTAGAATAGGTACAGATTTTTAAGGCTTCATTTTCCATTTTCATGGGTTCATATTTTGACTTTGGGGTCCTTCTGCATGGCGCCTGCTTGTTGAGATGGGCAAAGACAGGCAGGCATAGATAGGCCTGTCACAATAATCAAAAAATCAATTAATCACATGATAAATTAAAACAAACAATAATTTCCATTGGTCTGATTTATCGTTTTTCTTTTTTTTTTTCTCCAGTTTTCAAAACTGGATGATAAAAGTCTTCAGTTGTTTACAAAGACTTCACAATTTATTTTATTTACTTATTTATATATTTTGGACATTTAAAATGTCTTCCAGTTCCAGTGTTAAATGTTCATTAGAATTTAAAGTTTATTTATCTTTGAGAATGTGTTCTTATATTATTATTTTGTCATTACCGTTATATTACTTAAAAAATGGTCTCAAAACAACAATATTATCATTTATTGTGATAACTTCTGGAACAATTTATCATGACAGGAAAGTATAGATAATGGACAGATGGATGGATGAAATCTGATTAATTTCACACAAAAAAACGTAAGTTTCTTTATAAGTAAAGTTAGACTTTCATTCAAGTCCAAACTGCTTCAGCTAATGCAGTCTTGTTCAATATTTTGCTTCAATAAGCACTACGGTTCATTTCAATTCATTTATGAGCAAAAATAAATCAAATCCAGTTTTAACAGAAGAGTTCATGTTTTAAGTGTTAGAATAACATATAAATCAATTTGATTTTAATGGAAAATAGTCTAATTCAATAGGATTTAACACAGCACAGTCCAGCTGAATCCAACTGAATTCAATAAAATTCAAATTGAATTACACAAAGTGAATTGCTGCTTATTTCATTGTAATTAATGTCTAAATCAATTCAAAGTTTGTGGTCTGGTTCAGTTTGTAATGTAGTTCATGTCAATATAATTCAGTCAGATTTTAAGTTTGTGATTGAGTATAGTACCACTGAAATGAACAATAATGGAAAACAGTGCAGTCCAGTTAAATCCTACTAAGTAAAAAGAAAAACCTAAGCAACGCATTTATTTTAATGTATTTTGACCCAGTTTGACTCAAACTTACTTGAACAATTAAATCAACATGTAGTCCAGTTCAATAGAGCCAGATTCAGTTTTGTAATCTATTTCAATATAACATTGTTTATTTTAACAAACTGAAATACAGTTTAATAAAGTTCATTTTAAACCAAAAGTACATCCTATTTTGGTTCAATCCGTCTGAACCCACCCTAATACAATTTAATCCAGTTATTAGACTCTGTAGTCACATTCTAGTTCCAATATCAATAGTTTTACTTAATAGAGCCATATCTAGTCCAATTGAATTCAATTTACTCAGTTTTTGTGTTAACTGTTATACAATACAACTACATTTGACACAAAAAACTAATTTAAATTCATCAAACGCAATACAATTTTATCCAATCTTAATCTGGTTCACTCCAGTTCAATCTAGCTGTATATCCAGTTATATCCTGAATCAAACCAAATAAAATCCAATTAAATATAACTCTCCCTTTCATTTCTACTCAGAATCAGTAACATTAGACTACTGTAAAAGACTCAACAGGCTCAGGGAAGTTTCTACTGTAAACATCAGTGACTGACCCCAAACGAGGAAGCAGGGACCCCGTGTCCAGGCGCTTCCTCCCCCCCCCCCCCCCTCGCCCGACCGGGTCTCTGGTTAAACCTTCCCCCGGCAATAATGTCAGAACTCGGGGCACAGCGCTTCGCATCGGCAGCGCGGCCCGGGTTTCAACACATCATCTGAGCCGCCGGACAGGAACTGGCGGTGATGCAATCAGGGCAATAATGCGCCAGAAATCGATACAATGTTTCCGCTTTGCGCTCGGGACTATTTCGCAACAAAGCCACTATTGCGCACCACCGTCGCCACTTCGATGCGGCGCACGCGCGCGCGCGTACACACAGCGAGCGGCCAAAAAAACCCTTCAGGTAGAAACGAGAGCGAAATTCGTCGTTCGTCGCTGTAAAAGTAAGAAGTGGAAGCCTAAACACCCCCCTTCCCTCCCTCTGCCTTCCCTGGGCCTACCTGTTCCTCCTCCGCCGATAAAGTAGCTGCCATGGTTTCCCCGTTCAGCCCTTCCACAGACGTGTCCTTCTCATAAAGTGGGAGCTGACGGAGATGTCTGGCTGCCTGCTCCTCCTGTTGAAATCTGGGGCTCTCAGGGGTTGTCCCTCGCCCTCAAAGTTGAAGGCATCTGAAACGGCGCAGTGCGCGAGCGGAAGGTTTTTTATTTTTCTCTTGATGCTGCGATCCACGCGGGCCAATTAGCACGAATCAGCCATCCAAACTAGAAAGAGAGGTGGGGGGAAAGAGCCGCTGTTGTTGAGTCAGATTTCACCGAGGAGGAGGAAAAATAAGGCAGGAAAGCGAAAGAGCGAGAGAGAAGAAGGAGGAAAAACATCGGCCGAGTAGCTTTACGGAGGTTTGGTTTGATTCAACTCGACGTTAGAAAGCGGATTCAGGGCATGATGTGCCGTTCACCCACCTAACCTGACAAAGGGTGGAGGGCTGCAGCTGCTCGCTGACTCCTCCATGCCATGAATCGCAAGTTTTTCGCACTGAACGTCGTCTTTATGCTACCCGAGAGAGTTACGCACACACACTTATACACACACAAACACGCACGCACGCACACAACCATGAACAATGAAAGAGACTGTTGGCTTTCTTTCTGTGTGTTGCTGAACCCCCTGGTGGTTAAGACCAGAAAATGTCAACAGATCACTGACCTCCGGCTTCATTCATAAATAGTAAAGGAAAACAAACTGGTGGGCAAAATAATATAATTAACGCAACAATGGCATTATTATGTCTTATACATGTTGTCCCCACTTGTTTTTTTTTTCTAACAGGCAGGCTTCAGTTCATTTGAGAATTTAAAGAGCTGTTGACTTTTACTCCGACCACAAAGATTTCCTGTTTGAAGTATTACAAAAATGTATGTCAGTTATGTTTATTTGGGCTCTTGGGGTGGAAATAGAAAGCCCCAGAGTTGACCAATAGCGTCATATTGTCCCACATTGGGGAAATTTAGGTGTACCACCAGCAAGTTAAAGGTAGAAGCATCCACATTCAAAATAAGGATAAGAAACTGTACAGTTATGGCAGATTTACAAAAAGAAACACTGTGTGCATTTAAAGGGTCAGTGGCATGTGTTTTCCAGTCACATGGTGCCATTTTATACCATAATCAAGAAACTATTTTTACTAATGTTATTAAAATGCTGAACATCAAATATGACCCAAAATAAATGTTACTTCCTATTGTATAACACCTTGAAATTGGGCTTCTGTCTCTTTAAAAACCTCCGGCTCTTTCTGAGACTCCACCTTCAGGGGAGGGCTGCTCTGTGAGGCGGAAACTCAGAAACTTGGACTCTGTAGCTCAGAGGAGGAGCTTCGTCCTCGAAGGAGGGTCTAGGTTCACCCAGGTGTTTTGCACAGCTGAATGGTTGCCATGGAGATTAACAGATTTCTCAAACATGCACAAAAGAGTCAAGGCAACACTCCAGGTATGGCTTTGATGAGGGAATGACATTATAACACAATGTGAAGCACAAAAAAAGTCAATTTTACATAATACTGTCGCTTTAATAAAAATAGCGCACTCATCAAAATAAATGTGAAATTGAGTATGGTAATTTGAAAAATAACTTAGTATAAGATTTGTATATTTGTGTATAGAAAACAGCAGCGGATAATTTACAAGATCTTTTGACAAATTGTTCGTTGGGGGCAGTGATGGTTATAAAATCCATCTGTATTAGACAAAAGTTGTACTCAAGATTAGCAATACTTCAACATATTGTTGCTCAAGTAGAAGTAAAAAGTACTTAGTACTTAGTAATAAATTATTTGGTAAAAGGGTTACTTAACTACTGAATTTGATCTGGTTGTGCTTAATATTTGAGTTAATTTGTAAAAAAAAATGAAAGAATTTACACATTTTGAAATCTTAAAAAAAAAAAAAAAAATCACAACAAAACCATTGAAACCAATATGTACTACGATAGTTAATGTATGCTAGAACAGCACAAAGTGCTTCCAGTAATAATAACTTGTTTACTGTACATTCACCTCCAAATGGTACAACAGAAAACACAAATAGAAAACAGCTTTAGAGCAACGGTCTTAACATAACAAACAAGGTGTGGTTCTGGTTCTGATCTATTTTTGGTTAAACATGCTTGTTCTTTATTCAGTAAAGTAGAGCGCTGAGCAAAGGAGCCAGAAATTTTATCCAAGTAAAAGTTGGATACAACTTTTACTTTACTACAGTTGCACTGTAGCTCAAAATAAAGCTACAGTGCAGTAAAACTTCTCCCAGAAGTACTTTTCCTCCCAAAGTTACTTAAGTAAATATTAATAGTAGCTACCCACCTCAGGTGGTGAAAGATGGCCACCACTTACCAGAAGAATTTGAAGATCCCAGCCACCAAAAAAAAATCTAATTTTGGGGTAAAACGAGCACCCAGGTTAAGAAATGGGTTCAATATTTTATTACCCTTCGACATTAATTCAAGCATTTTGAAGTCTGGCGACTCGGGTCAAGACAAGAGGACGTTTCCCAGACATGAATCAGCTTGAGTTCTTGAACGGGTCACGTTGACCCCAAACACACCAGGAAGCGAGCAACATCTTGGTTCCAGATGAAAAGGATTGCCGTTAATCCGAGAGAAAAAGTGACGTCACAAAAACACTGTTGGCAAAGCAAAATCAAGGGAATGCAGAGGAATTGTGCAATGGAGACAAATGATCCTGGGCTGGGTTATAAAATAAAAGGAAAAATGCAAAAAGTACTTTTTTTTTTTTTGGATAATCTAAGGTTGCTTTTTATTGTTGATCTTGTTTTTCAGGGGAAGAATAACATGTAAATTTTTCCAACTGAATTTTTTAAAAATAAAAAATAAAACCGTCACTATATATATTTAGAGGGTTTACTCACTTTTTTAAACACACTGCTATTATTTAGGACACAACTTTATACTTATAGCTGTACAACATTGTAGTAAAGCTATAAGTCTGCAACGCAACAGCGCTCTCCGCGCTATAATGCAACATTACTAATGCATGAAACCTGGTGATAGGAAGCAGCCAGTTTTATGAGTGTGCCTCTCCATAATAGGATATTACAGTAATAGTGGTTTAATTAAGGACATTCTCCACTCACGCATCCCAAAGGCTATTATAATTTACAGGAATTGTATGACGTTAAGGATGAAAGAAAAAAAAAAAAAAAGCCCAAACGGTATGATGGAAGTTGATGAAACACCGAGCCTAAGATGAGTCTCCGTAGGACGATCACAGACTGCTGATGAGCTGGATTTCACCACGAGGTTAGTTCAAGTGCAAGCCAGGACATTACGTTTCCTGAAAGGCTGTTATTGATTGGCCCCAGATCGTATTTAGACGCGTTTTAATGAGACCGTAAAAGTAGTGCGCCGTAAAAAGAGGTTTCTCCCTGCTGTGCTCTGCTCCAGCAGCTTGTTGGCTTTTGTGCTTTTTCTCTTTTTTTCTTTGTGTTGTTTTTTTTTTTTTTTGCTTTTGTCCCCTTCCTTGATAGAAAGGTGAACAATGTCAGGTACACCCGATATGTTTATTTTCCTTTTCCACAAAATGCAAGATCCAACAATACACAAAGTGTAAATAAGAGGAGGCGTGGGAAAGTCTGGCTTGAAAACAAAAGGGAAGAGGGAGTGGACAACAATGGACTTCCTGTCCACATCACATCCTTGGGGAGGGAAAACGTGATTGGTAAACCCTTAGCCCATCCCTCACAGGGAAAAAAGAGGCCCACTTTTATTTTAGTGCTACTCAAGAGAACAGGAAAAATTTAGGTTTTTCATAAAAGTCATTGCCAGGATATCTGGGTTGCCATCAATTTTCCAGGGTGATATGGTACTTTTTTAAAAACAACATAGGGTATACACGTTTGGATTTATTGGTTTAAATTAAGCACACAGGCTGTAATACATGCAGCTGAAATCAGAAGTCGCGTGGGCTGAAAGGCCGCTCAGCGAGGAAGAAGCCGTCACTCCAGATCAACTGCAAAAATGTCAGAGCGCAGATGCACACAGAGACGTGGATCTTACATTTTAGAGACGTAATTTGTCGTCTGATGATGCTAAAGTAAAACCGTTTGGCCATAATGAACATCAACATGTTTGGAGGAAAAAGTGGGATGCTAATAAAACACCATCCCAACTGTGAAGTACGGTGGTGGAAATTTTGACACAACACCCCTTCTGATTTTGTGGACATTAATAAATATTTGACATGTTCTTTCTCATTACTGTGACATTTAGTAAATAGAAATAATATTGGCCAATAATAAGTTTGGTCTGATTTAACTTCAAATAGTGAGAGGGAAAAAGGTGCGTTTTTATTTTGGTTTATTTAAACTTCTTGTTTAAACACCACTTAGCCCCCCCATTAATATCTGGTTCAACTGTCTTTAGTGTCTGATGTACAATAATGTACAGTATATTGCTAAAAGTAACTTCTTTGCACATTCAAATAATTGAATTCTTGTCTTCCAATCACTTCAGTGGCCAGATATTTTTTTTAAATCAAGCACCTAGACATTCAGACTGTTTCTGCAAACATTTGTGGAAGAATGGGTAGTTCTTAAGTGGCAGGCTTTGCCAAAACAATTTTGACAATTTGATGATCCAGACTTTGTTGGAACAGTCTAAATATGGCCCCCACCCTTCTGGTCCAACATGTCCGCTCAGCACAAAGCAGGGACTATTAAGACCTGGAAGGACAAGCTTTGTTCGGAAAACCTGACCTCAGCCTGAAAGAACACCTTTGGTGTGAATTCAAAGTGGAAACTGCGAGTCAGAAGCCAACTCTCAACTCTTACAAATGCATATCTGGAATAAAATACACTCCTAAGCCTTCCTAGAAGATGCAAAGCTGTAGCTTCTTATAATGGGATGAAATCATACCTTAAGGATTAAGAGCAGGATGTCACTTATTAGTATGAAGGCGGATGATTAGTAACTGGTTTCAGCCAAATCTTGGACTTGTATTCAGAGATATTGGTGGGAAATGTCATCGTAGAATCCTAATTAAGGTTCTATCAATACCAAAACAAGTTTTTATGGGTTTGAGTTGACTTGAGCTTAAGATGAAACATCTGACATTGTTTCATCCACCAAACATCCCCCAGAGCACGAAGCCGCCGCCACCACCACACTTTCCAGCAAACTGTATAATGAAGTAAAAACACACGTGGACTCTGGAAAAAAAAAAAAAAACTAAAAATACAGTATTTCTGTTTTCATTTTCGTACCTGTTAAATACAGTAGCCAAAAAACACGACTACTGAAATTTTCTGCATGACAATATCCTGTTTTTGACAAGTGTCGAAGAATTACGAGGTGTCGCGTAACAGTTTCTACAGAGAACAGAGACCTCGAGTACATGCGAGCGCGCGCGTGTGCGTGCGTGTGTGTGTGTGTGGGAGACGGTGAGTGAAGCAGCTGTGAATCAACAGGTGCTCAGTTCCTGGAAAGTGATGGCTGCTGCTGAGTCATATCTGAATTCCTGCAAAAACCACGCAGCTCAATTTCCTCTCTTCCACAGCTCTTTCGATTTAAAGAGGAGACATCCGACGTGCACTCTATGAATCGTTTTCTCTGAACTGCACTTTTGGTAGAAGCTTAATTTCTTAGATAGAGCTAAAAACTACAATTAAAAGTTCTCACACCTCACTTTGTTTCTCTTGGCATTACACAAAAAAGAAACAAAAACGCACCACCAGAAGGCAACATGTGCGAACATGTTAGCCCGTTTTTCCCCTCCACTTCCTCCACTTACATTTCCACAGTGACATCTATCCCCACAGAAGGCTGTTGAACATATTTTCATAGGTTAATGTTCCGCGTAGGCGGTTAGGGCACTTTTGATACCATCACTGCAGCAAAACAAGGAGAAAAATAGTCAACTTTTTTCTTCTTTTTTTTCCATTATAGAAAAAGTGAGCAGTGGTACACGAGAAACGCAAGATGTGTCATATTCTGGCTGTACATCACGCTAGTTTATTGAGGTTGCGAATGTTTTTGACCTGATTTCTAGAGCTAAATGCTGTTGTGTGCCTGGACGTCTTGGCAGGTAGCTTAACGAATAGAAATGTGTCAGAAAATACATATCACTCTTTCAGTAAGGCTACATTTTAGGACAGACTCTAAAATGTAGTCTTTAGAGACTCAAAACGGTCCTAGAAATTCTGCTGCAGTGAAAACACGGTGAACAGTTTTAGTTAGCTAGCCCAACAGCTAGCTAGTGGTGAGAAAAAAGCATGGAAGAGCTAACCCAAAAAAACCAGATGTGGACTGAAGAAGTTTGATCCTGTGTCCGGCTATTCTGTTACAAATTATAGCCCTCTAATTTTCCTTTTAAAATTGTTGGATTTTAAATTTTAAACTGTGGTTGTATTTTATACACCAATGAGTTTAATTTGACCAAATTTTTTAATAGTACCACAAATGAAATGACGATTGCATCACAACTTTACCTTACACTTTCAGGTCTATTCATTGTGACTTTTTTTTTTTTTTTTGCAGGGCTTTGAAAATGACACAGTATGTTTCTGCTGATGAGCCAAGCTGTCGGTACCGAGTCATGGCTTACCGTCCACAGGAACATCAGAAACCACGCAGCTCTACCGACACTGCTCAAGCAATCAGGTACGAGATGGGAGGGTGGCGGGATGAGCCTTCAGATTTAAACCACGACCTTCTAAATTCCACTTCATCTCTAGTTTACAAGAAACAACCCTGAGATGATTTTTTTCCCTGACAAAAATAAACACCCTTTCAATTTTTTTTTCACATCATGTAAAGACAGCTAATTTAAGTTCTATGTGATCTGACAAAAAAGAATAAAGGTAACTATTAGACGAAGACTTTATGAATCTGCCGTTTGTGGATAAGTGGTGAAGAAAGTTGGTGAAAAAGCCATAAAATGTCCCGTTTTTACATAACGGCATGCAAAAGAAAACAGTAAAATGGATGTTTTTGGTCTACATGAAAGATGCTGTGCATAGATGAAAAACAACCTACCATCTCCACTGTGCAGAAATGTGATTCAGTAAACTATTGCACTCCATCTATCTGCACAGTGTTATAAAATATGATCAGATAAAATCATAAAACTCCTCAGGTTGTTAAATCTGAATGAGCCACGGCAATAATAAAACATTTATTAATGATGAATTAGCTTCCAGTATTTAAATCTTTAAATATCTGAATGGTCTGAATATCAATAAAATACTGCCACATTTACAAAATACAAGAAGAAACTTTAAAAGCAAAATAAAACTTCAGAGCAATGTGTGGAAACATGATAAAAACTGTCAATAAAAAGGCATTTATTTTGAAATGTGCACTTTAAAACATTTTAACTTTACCATTCTACTATAAAAATCCATCACAGATGCTAATCAGCCACTGACAGGATGTCGTCGGTGACTCTTCACCATCCACCGACAGCTCAGCATGCTCTACTGGCGCTGAACTAATGACCTGCTGAAGCTGCTGTATTCTGCTGAGTAGGCATGAACAGCAGCTGCAGAAAACCTGCAAACCCACAAACGGTAAAGATGAGATGTTTCATGCAGGCTGTATCCACAATGAGAACGCACAGAGCAGAAAGAAATTACTTGGCCAAACAGAGGTTGTCGTTTTTGTGTCTCCGTCGTCTGTTCCTAGTTGTGTTTTGATGGTTTGAAGGTCAACGTGTAGCATGGCACCGCTAATCTGCACTCTGAGGGCATCCAGAGATGTGCCGGATTAAAATTAGCCACGCGTTGTGATTGGTCCTTGAGCAGAGTTTTCTAAAGAGCTTCTCGTGTGCTGCTGACACGTAGAAAACCTACGCGTCGGTTTTCCACTCGGGTCGCTTTTCCACTCCCTCACATTTCCATGTTCGCCTCCTTTATTGGCTTCTGATTCAGGAAGTTCAAGGCTTCCTTGCTGTCCGTGCTCGGAGTGGACAGGTACTCCAACTCATAGCCGCCGCTTCTGTTGGCGGGGCGGACCTCAACGGATGCTTGTTTGTGTTCCAGGATCTGCTGCAGCTGCTGGCCGGCGTACTCCGGCTTGGCAGTGAGGGGTCCAACAGGAACCTCCATACCCAGGATGTCTGTCACCATGTAGGGGCGAAGCCAGCCAACCAGAGGGGTGCTGCCGGGGGTGTAGTGGGTCTGCCGATGGTAGAAGAGAAGTCCGTCCACCTGCAGAGGCAAAAATAAAACAATACTACCAGTGAAATTGACTTTTTATTACGCATTACACCCCACACGAAGACCGATGTTGGAGATGAACGACTTACACCGAAGCTGTACTCGGCTGCCAGTGCTTTCTGAATGGACTCGGCTCTGCAGTCGGTGCTTTGGAGACTCACGAACCGGAACTGTTGGAGCAGAGAAAACAAAACCTGAGCATCGTCGTTTTAGCTCCAAATGAGTTTTCTTTGTTAAACCCTCATGATTATTTAGCTCCTATTGGGCTTGACAACAAAAAAATATTCAATTAATATTCAATTGATTTTAATGGCATGCCTTAGTTTCCCTGGTCTCTATAACTGAAGGCATCACAGTAAATTAATGTCACTTGTGATTAACCCTTGTGTCTAGAAATGGGGTCCAACCGACTCCACACACGTAAAACTTGTATCATTTGCCTCAGTCCTCTACGTTTGCCTCAGTCCTCTACGTCACACACACAAGGGTTAAATTTACCCTACTGAAAGACGTTTCCGTCTTCAACACAGAAGAATGATGACACATCAACCAGGGTGTCCTTAAAACGTCTTCAACTTATGCATCTGAAAGCAAGACCTTAAAATATGATCGTTTATTTTAATCTTGAAATCAGTCAGACTGTGCAGCTGTGGCTACAGTTCAGTAGCTCACCATCATCAGTGTGTGAATGGAAATGACTGATTTCATGTAAAGCGTCTTTGAGAAGCCATGGAGGGACTGTTTTTTTTCCTCGCTGGTCTTAACTGTCAGGCAAAAGTTTGAGTCACACTCAGACACCTTCATTACACTCTGTGACTCGAGACGGATGATAATGATAATAATTTTGTCTATGGCCTCATAGACATAACAGACATTATGTCGATGACATATTGTGGGTTTGCAGGCTCAAAATGAATGAAACTGTAGCATCACGCTTTAAATTTTTATTAAATTTAGCCCAAATATGCGAGTGAAGATTTTGGTAGCTGACCTGTTCAAACAGAATAATGATTTTAGCTGATCGGAACACTTTCAGAAATGAATACATGTAGAGATAAAGAGATACCGGGCAACTTTTTTTCTGCAGTTTTCTTGATAATTTAGCTTACTGACAACTAAAACGGAAGCATGTGTGAATGAGAGCAGCTATTTTGAGAGTTGAACTCCAGTGTATGAGCCTGAACAGCAGATGCAAATAAAAGCCGGCATGTTCCTGGTTCCAACGGCTACATAATGACTTAACACTCACATGAGAGAAAAACATTATGAGAGATTTCACAATTAAACGGATACATTTGGGAGAACTAACTTCTATTGGAACTTAGCTCAGATAATTTGCTTAATGAGCTACAAACATGAAATAATTCAGTTTAATCGTGTGAACTGAACTTAAAACAAGTCTAATCGTCTTCAGTCTGGAGCTTGTTAAACTTGAAATAAACAATTTGACAAGAGGAGAGAGTTCGTCTGGGTGCAGATACCCACAGGGTTGCGTTTGGCGATCTCCGACAGGCCGTCCGTCTCCTGGACCTTAGACTGGAGCCAGTAGAAGCGAAACTCAGTCTGTCGGTGAGAAAACAGGAACAAGAGAAACTTGGAAGTTTTCTTTCACATTCCAAGTCAATAAAAATGAACAACGTGGCCACATTAGAAGGGCTGGACGAGCCGTCCTGGACTGCTTACTGGGCAGTCGTAGACCGGGTGTCCTCTCCAACACATGACATCCAGGATGTAGTACGTTCTGTCCACCTCGCTGTAAATGCAGTCCAAGATGGTGTAGTCTACATAGGAAAGAGACCAGCGAACATTCAATGAAAAACATATTGCCAATCCTAAAACTCTTAGAAGAAGAAAGATACATTTCTTAGGCCCCCCAAGGGAGAAAATTGACATTTCAGTGCAGCCAAAAGAACCAAAAATAAATAAACATCATAAGACATGTGTACACAGGTGCCTGGGGCTGCAGCTATGGGAGGCTCCGGCCTTTAGCAATGGATACAACCTGACGTTAGCAAAATTGTCTTATAATTTTCTGTTTCGACAGCTGAAGGACTTTTTGTAATGATATAGAATTAGATTTTCTACTCGGTTTAGAATAAAACAGGTACAAAAAGAAAAAAGCAAATGAAACTAAAACACCACTCCCTTCTGATTGGAGAAGTTCGTTTTCTGCTTAAATTGACCTCAAACATTATTTTTCACTTTTGTTTGAGGTATGACCTTAACTACACAAGGGTGTAAGAAAATGGATGGATGGATGGATGGATAACGCTAGAAAAGGTTTTTGAAGAACGTTCAAGAAAAATAAACCCTAAAAAACCCTAAAAAAGTTAGGAAGCTTTACATCTTCCAAACACCATTCATTTCCAAACCTATAAAAATCAATTGTTGTTTCTTTACTGTTTAAATCAATTTTTTGTGGAGCACATAAAAGGAAAAGAATCCACAGAAATGTTGTGTTTTTAATTGGGGAAGAATTATGACCTTTGAGTCAAAACTTAGTGACTTTGGACTTTGGTGTAAATCAATACTCCATCTTTGGCTGAAGGTAGAGGTGAAGTATTCCTCTGCGACTGTCACAATAAAACTTGAGGTACAGAGTTTTTATATATATAAAAAATGTGAGTGGCCTATCAGAGTAGCCCCTCTTTCTACGGTAAACAACAGACCCGCTCACCTTTTCCCATGGCAGAGTTGTGTCTGTTCCCACCGGGGAGCAGGGAGGGGAAGCGGCTCACACAATAGCCGCTTTTAGTGTACGCAGCGGTGGAACCCTTTAAGACACACACACCACCCAGAGAAGAGAGAAATGTTACCGTTCCTGCGCTGGTCTCAACACTTCTGCCAATGCAAGAGTCAAAGAGTTTACAGAGCTACAGGATATTGAACCTTGGTTCGCACATATTCACTTTTACACATTGCTCTTTAGCCCTGTGACAGACTGGCGACCTGTCCAGGGTGACCCCCCCTCTCGCCCGGAACGTTAGCTGGAGATAGGCACCAGCAACCCTCCCGACCCCACTGAGGGACAAGGGTGTAAAGAAAATGGATGGATGGACATTGCTCTTTAACTTATGTCCACCTGTGTGTAAACACAGGAAGGCAGGAAACTATCTGCTGCTGATGAAACCGTCTGATTGCCCTCTGTGTATATTTACAGACAAACTAAATTGACATTTGAACAAGCGTCAAGAGGAAATTGGTATCAGTGTTGCCAATACTGCCTCCAACTTAGGAAAAAACCAAGCATGGGCAATGGAAAGCTACACCGTGGCATTGTAGCCCTGGCTAAATGTTTAGGAAGGCGAACCTCCACCCACAACCTCAAGACCGTTTACGCTTCATACAAGTTTTCATCCAACGTCACCATGTGCTTCTATCATTTTGTCCGCAGAGAAGCGAGACACCAGGCCGGATCTACTTTGTATAGAACTGTAGCGAAGCGTTGTGTGATTGGTTTGTTGCCATGTTTTATTCAGAAAGGCGTTCAGACAGCAGTGCTGATATTTCTCATTAACTAATCCACTTCCACTATCCGGTTTTTGAATCGAGAGGCGACACGAATATTTTTGAGGACTGTTTATCTTTGTGTTTGTCCTCCTTGCTGGGTTCTTTGTTCCTCATGCTGTTCACAGACATTCTTAAGCAAACTTCTAAAGCCTTCACAAACCAGCTGAGTTCATACTGACATTTATTTATTAGGCTCCAACTGAAGGCAGACAGTTATTTAAGGGGTAAAGGGAACTAAATAGAAATGTATACTACAGTGTTCAGACTTTACTTTCTTAGAAAAACATGACTGTAACCATTGTATGCTACATTGTGTCACAGAAAGTCCTCTGTTGTTTGTGTTTTAAACATCCTAAAATGGGAAAATGTCTGATACTTGTCCAGTTGAAGAGAGGAACGGATGAAAAGCAAGGGGCTCTTTGGGAAACGCATCACGACAAATGTGTTGTGGTAATTAAAACGCCACTTAATGACACCGACCTGCTTACTAAGCTTTAAAACTTTCACACAGCAACAAGTACCCTGCACACTCCTGATGCATCAAACCCTTTCACATCCTCTATGTGGTCAAACTTTTCTGCTTTGTCTACCAACTTACCATCAGCTGAGAAAAAAAAAAAAAAAAAGAAGAAGTATGCTTTTTTTTTTTTGGTCAAAACTGACAGAAGATCAGTAAATAACTTGTCATTCTTGACGAGAGTGATGCGATTGTTCCAAAAGCATTAGGGAAGCCTGCAAGCATCTTGCTGTGAACTGAAAACTTAAGAAACCACAGAGACTCCTCACCGCCGGATGGGTCAGGGTTAGTCAGATTCCTGAGGCTCCATGGGTTCTGTCCGACACGGCGAACGATCGGGACTTTTTGATGCGGAGCCGTTTTTACAGATTAGACGTCACCGAGGTTAGGCTTTGAGATAACGAATGAGGAACCAGCCTGCTGTGATAACATCACAGGGCGAGACGCAACGAGAAAGTTTCTGTGTGAAAGTGGAAAAAAAAATAAAAAAGCCTTCCACACATAAACCATTCGCTTTTACAGTGAAGTCGAGATTCTTTCAGGCATCTGAATGTTTATTTACATTTTTGCATTCATTAGGAATAATCCTATTAGATTACAAGCATTATATGTGGAATAATTATAATTACTGACGGGCATTTGCAACTTTCTCCCTGCTTAGAGAGAAATTTGGATTTTGAATTTGCTTCCAAGCATCTTGAAGAAAAATGTTTAACAAGATGATCTTAGCTATTTTTCAGTTCTCAGGGAATAATTGGGAGTAATTTAATGTCTAGAACAGAATAACACTGAAAGTCGCAGTCCTTTTTATTTAGATCTATTGTTATTAGATTGGCAACTGCACAAATAAACATTTCATAAGAATAAGTAACCATCATCTTTTTGAAAATTTATCTTTGTCTTTAATAAAAAGAAATCACAAATATAGCTATATAATACAAACTCAAAAATACTTTAATGACACTTTCTGTTTTTCTAACTCATTCAAAATTCTTCAAAAATGTATTGTAAATATTAATAAATAATTAACTGTAAACAGTTGCTCTTTAAAAATAACAGATTTCCTGCTGTAGATATTGATAAAAAAAATTCTAAGATATTTTCCCCAAAAGGTCAGGTAATATTTGTGGCTCTTAAACTTGTTCAAAATGGCTCTTTGGATTATAAAGGTTGCAGGCGCCTGATCTATAGCGTCCCACTGGCATGCTGCCATCGTGATACGAATATGAATAACAATATATAAATGAAAAAGAAAATCATTCAAAAGTTCAACATTCCTCCCAGTACCAGGAAGTTTCAATTACAGCAAATGGAAAATCCAGTAAGAAACGTCTCCTGGCATCATCTTTATCCTGTCAGCAAACTCGGCTTCTTTATTTGAATTGATGGATTTATTTGAGACATTCCACCAAGGGGGAAAAAAACTAAACAAAAGGTAGTATTAACATATTCCTAAGTGTAAATAACAAACACAAAGATAACAGCTTCCTAACATTCTGCAATGTAAGGGTGGCTTACCTTGGAGGCAACAATTAGAGATCTTTTCCCCACAGGACAGACCACCATCAGCCAGTCGGTGTCCAGATCTGGCGGGACGTCCACCAGCCACTCTGACAGCATGAGCTAAACGGGAATCAGACACCTGGTTATCTTCGCGTGGCATCCATGAGAATTCACTTTTAGAAAACACCAAGATGAACCAGCAGAACAGTAGCGGTGGAACTCCGCTGCCCTCTGCTGGACATTGGTGTTGCACGTTTTGGTTGCCAAAAGGCTTCGCCGCTGACCTGGTTTGCATAATGCTTGGGCAGCTTCCTCCTCTCTACCTCCATCCCCTCCTCTTCCTCTTCCTGTTGCCGGTCCCCGTCCTCCTGTTTGTCCATGTCGTCCGCCCCGTCGCTGTCTGGCCCCGTCCAGTCCCCATCAGCCAGGCGTCGTGCGTGATTGACATAGTTTAATCTTTTCCTGAGATTTCAAAAAGAAGAAGAAGAAAAAAAAGGATTTACAGGGCCAGATTTACAAGTAATGTGAGGCCCCTGAGCGGCAGCCATTTTTGGTGCCCTAACCAGCACATAAAAATGATTTTACTAATGCAAATAATGGTACATTAATACATGACTGGGTATGAACTGATGCCTGCCAACAGCTCCATGTTATCCCCAAATAATTTGGCTATAATGTGATAAATTTTCAAATAGTTTATTCGCATTCCACCAAGAATGCATTTAATAAACTTCTGCCCGGAACTGAATACGGTTTCAATGTGTCATCAAGCATGAACATAGGCAACATGTGGTTGGTTTTACGTTTTCTGCAGGTCAAGAAAACGCCGTCGCCGCTCGCTCTGCTCCAGAACGCTGTACTTGCTCTTGTACTGAGCCAGTCGAGGGTGAGGAGCGGCTGTGCTGTTTGGCTCCTTGGACACAGCGAAGCTGCATGAGAGGGCTGCGGTCAGGTCGTCCATGGCAACGCTGCAATTACATAAGAAGTTAGATGTAAAAACAATGGCATTATTATACATGGGAGTCAATCCAGGAGTCGAAATAAACCATCTGAAAACTGTTAGTGGATACTTGAAAACAAAATCATCAAGTGATGGATTAAGATAGAGTAATCTACTTTTGAACTGAAGAATGTTTGTATATAATTTTCAACTGAACCTATATTATTCTTGTTTTTAAACTTGTGAATTGTGATGTCTACATTTTTGATTTTCCCTCTCATAATACTGAATTAGAACAAACTAACATTAATTTGTGACTGGACATTTCAATAGATATACATCAAACTCATAACACCAATCCACAACTGCTTTCCAAACACGTTCTCGTCTAAAAGAGAATTAAATTAGAGGTTAAACGCCGGGATACTTAATTTTCAGATTGTCACTTGTAGCTAGCGACTAGCTTCGAGCTAACCACCCTAGCATGATAAGCTTGTTAGCAGCTGTCTCTCTGAGGTTTGCGGTGCTATGCTGATTTTCTATAACCTGCACATAATGCTAATTAAATATATTAACAAGCAAATTGGTTATAGTACTCGTAGTTGCAGCTAAAATAAACATATACCTTGGCATTCAGGGAGGCTGCTACTTCTGGTGGTGCTAACACGTCACGCTGCCGTCATGTTTACTGCCGGGTCAGAGGGTTCAGATGGCCGACATTTAGCACAACTATTCCGGAGTTGCACAACTTTGGTTGAGTAGTGATAATTTTACCGTGAAACATGTATGTGCGTCATTTATTTTGTTGGGGCCCACTTTTAAAATTCCTTTTGAAGGAATATTACTAGTTTAACCAAATTTTCGGCGTTGAAAATTATGCAGTAGTATATGCAGGCTACATAGCTACAACTTTGAAAATGCATGAAAAACCAAACCACGAGACGAAACACAGCAACTTACTGAAACATGAGAAATTAGACTGAGTGACTGAATGTTTCTCTCTCCATCCAGACTAACTTATATTTTACAAACGGATCAGGTTTGACACTGTTGGGTACTGCATATTCAAAAGTCTTCCCCCAGAGATCCATCACTCAGACTTGTTTTTGTGAAACTTTTACCAGTGTTCTGACAAGTGGCACACAGGCAGAACAATCCTGTGTAACCAATATCGGTGAATCAGAGGAAGCGAGTTGTTATATAATGTTACTCCGGCAAGAGTTCGTTTATTCTGACGCACATTTTCAAATCAATTAAAAAAAAAAAAAAAAAAAATACAGTTACAATGTATTTCAAATTCAGGAGTCTTTGCAAAGAAATAAAATGCACAAATAAAATAACATGTTAACCATACATTTTCAATTAATGAAAAGAAAAAAATACAATTATAATACAATTCAAATTCAGTCAACAATATCTGGACTTCTTACAAAGAAAGAAAAATAAACGTGCACAAATAAAATAACTTTTTTTTTTTTAATGAAGAAAATCTGGTCATGTTAAGTCAACATAACCAAACTGAGGAAAACTTTCCATCTACAAACAGTAAATACCAACGTCTGGCAGTTACAACCGTCACAGCGGTTATAAAAGAGATTAAGCTTATCGCAAAATAAATAAATAATAAATAAATTATGAGGGAAAAAAATACTACAACAAACATTACCCGAATACCGATATGGCAATAGTGCCCAAATACAAAAATCCAAAATCACAACACAAATCAAGCACCGACACAGATCAAAGCTTAGTATAAAATTATCCAAATGACACATATAAGTTACACAAAATATTATAAAACTGCTCTAAATATATTTACAGAACATTTTAAACCAGTTTTTTATGGGCTTATAAGAGTTGCCTCTTACTCACTTTACTCACTGTGGATCACAGAGGAAGTGAGTTGTTAGTTATAACGTTACTGCGGCAAGAGCGCGTTTATTCTGAGCTGTGCATGCCCAGAACCAGAAAACCCGTTCTTCCGGTTAGACCCACAGTGGCACGAGAGCGCCCCCACTGGCAAGACGTTCTATGTACACAACATATATATCCATACTATACATATGAGGAAAAAAGAAGAAAAAAAGAAAGCAGAAATTAAGACTAATTCAAAAATAGGCGGTGTATTATTATTATTATTATTATTATTATTATTATTATTATTATTATTATTATTATTATTTACTCAATTTTTTTTTACAGAGGTAATCATTTTGAAACCAATGAAAAACAGAACTCTGAACCCATCTATACATCAAAGATTTATAATAAGAATTTTTCCTTAATTTTCACTATCATTTTATAAGGAATTGATTACATGAAGTTTCCCCCAGATGTGAAAATCTGTGCCCTGTGTTGTACTCCGTTTCTCCTGCGGGGGGCGGTATCGATCCTCCTCCCCCTCCCTACCTACCCAGACCATAAAGGAGCTGCTGAAAACAGGCAAACTTGCCTCCAATTGTCCGAGCCTCACGTCACGGAAAGAGTTTCAGCGCTTTGAGGAACACACTCAAAGGATAACCTTAAAAAAGCGGACCTTGATGAATGTTGATAATCTCTAAAAGCGGAGTGTTTTCTTCCTTCTTCACAACTTTGCGGGGCTTCACTGGAGATGCGCAGGAACCTGTTTACAAGGAAAACGCAGCAAGTTTGTGTCTGAGGGAATGCGGTGCGGGCTGAAAATGCACAAGGATACCATTACTCATCCGTCTGTTTTTGTCCGCGCCGGACCACTTTGTCCTGGAAATATGTTTGTCTCCGAGGGCTTTTAGGATCCTGGGTGAAGCTCAAGAGTGATAAATGAACATCACGTTAAGAAAGCGCAGCTTAGAGGGGATTCTACCGATCGACAGAGCTGTTGGAGGAGGACTCGGATGAAAACAGTTTTGGTTTTAATCATATTGTTTTTATGTTGACGCAGACACATATTGCTTGCATATTGTGGAGTTATAGCTTAAAAGTGAGCTACAACGCAGTAACAGCAGTGTCCTAAATGGGCTGATGATGTTTAATGTGATATAGACTTAAAAACAAAATAGACGTTGTTTGAAACTAGGCTTTAGAAGATTATTTTAACTTAAGTCATACTCTGCAGTATTACAGTAGGCTGTAGTCATATGTTTCCATGCAGTATAAAGTAGACGGTGCCAATCAAGGCATTATGTGCATGTAGAGGTTAAAGGTTTGGGAGCCACTTGTGTTTCAACATGTCAGTAAAAGGTGTTGCCATTTACACTTTTCTAAGTGAAAACAAAGAGGAGATTAGCATCCAGGAGAATGAGGAAGTGGTTATCTTTGACGAGAACTCAGTGGATGGTTGGGTCTTGGGGGAAAACAGCCGAGGGGAGCGGGGTCTTTTCCCTAAATCTTATGTGAACATCATTCGCACTCGCTCCGACTCCAACGTGACTGACTGCTCCATAAGTCCGGCAGGCTCTTTAGGAAATGACTCCCCCCATCTACCATCTACACCAAACACATCCATTAATTCGGGACAGATTTATGACGAAGACTACTACGACGACTGGGATGACTGGGACGACAGATCCACAGTGGTGGATGATGCTGATCACACTAACACTAGCACTACTGGAGCTAATGGACATATCTTTCAGGCCCCACCGTCGAATAATCCCAACGTGCATTACCGGAGCAAATCAGTCTCTGGACAAGACAGCATGGCCAGCGCCAGGAAGGGAAGCATGGTGGGCAGAAACTTGAACAGATTTTCCAGCTTTGTCCGCTCAGGGGTGGAGGCGTTTGTGCTTGGTGATGTCCCCATGATGGCAAAGATTGCAGAGTCGTATACCATTGAGATGAGCTCACTGGGACCTCAATGGAAGGCAAATCCAACGCCATTCATCTGCTCCATTGAAGACCCAACCAAACAGACAAAGTTCAAGGGTATCAAGACCTACATATCGTACCGAGTGACGCCGAGCCACATAGGCCGGCCGGTTTACAGACGATACAAACACTTTGACTGGTTGTATAACCGTTTGTTGCACAAGTTCACTGTGATCTCTGTGCCTCACCTCCCTGAGAAGCAGGCTACTGGACGGTTTGAGGAAGACTTTATTGAGAAGCGTAAGAGGCGACTGATACTGTGGATGAACCACATGACCAGCCACCCGGTCCTCTCGCAGTATGAAGGCTTTGAGCACTTTCTGATGTGTGCTGATGATAAGCAGTGGAAACTGGGTAAGCGGCGGGCAGAGAAGGACGAGATGGTGGGAGCCCATTTCATGCTGACCCTTCAGATCCCCAACGAGCACCAGGACCTTCAGGATGTCGAGGAGAGGGTCGACAACTTCAAGACCTTCGCCAAGAAAATGGATGACAGTGTGATGCAGCTCACGCACGTTGCCTCAGAGCTCGTGCGTAAGCACCTGGGCGGGTTCAGGAAGGAGTTCCAGCGACTTGGGAATGCCTTCCAGTCTATTAGCCAGGCTTTCACACTGGACCCACCCTACAAGTCAGATGCCCTCAACAACGCCATCTCCCACACTGGCCGCACCTATGAAAACATTGGGGAGATGTTTGCAGAGCAACCTAAGTATGACCTCTTCCAGATGTTGGATAAGCTCTCGCTCTATCAAGGCCTGCTCGGCAACTTCCCGGACATCATTCATCTACAGAAAGGTAAAGAGTAGTTTCAACGTCCTGGAGAGTTTTCCAATGTTCTGGAGAAGTGATTACAGCAAGTAATGCGATTACAGTTAACTGACTCTTTCTTCAGCAACCCAAATGTTTTCTGTCCCCAAAGGTTATTTTAGGAACATTATTTTAGGAATCATGTAGTTGGCTTGGTTTTACCAGTCGTTATGCTAATATATCAAACTTTCTGCCCACAATGCTATTATGATACACTAGGACTTAAGGAATTTCTAGCCTTCTAAAACCATTCATTTCATACCTGATTCCCCCAAAACCAATTACGATGTGTGTGAACACCTAATTAAAAATGATGAATAGTCTCAACCTGTTTGATGTGTTCAGTAGAAACCATAATGCTTCAATTAGTTAATTTTAGTGATCAATAGTGCTAATAGCACGTCAAGTTGTATCGGGTCCAGCTGTTTCGGCTTCCCAAGCTGGATTTTCTTTAAAATGTTTTAGATATGCTCTACAAAATAATCTGAGAACAGGTGAGTTTTCCATGAATAATTTGTTGGAGTTGCGTTCCAAAATAGAAATCTGCAAAAAGGTGAATCTGCAAATACTGAACCTCCAATAGCCATGGGGGCGACTGTAATGGTAAAATCAAACAAATCTACAGTCATCAGGTAAAAACTGCACATAAAGAAATGTCTAAAACCAGAGTGCCCATCCAGCAGCGGTTCTGGATGGGCGAGAGGCTCCCTCTCACCTCCTATGCCAGTCCAGATAACTCCCCTTGATGTGACTGGTGTTCTGCAGAACCAGGCACAGCTGTGGCAATACTCACAGCACATAAAACGGAGTTCGGCAGTTTCCGGTGTGCTCCGTATTACTTTCTTCCCTTGCCCAACTTCACTGAGGTCTACGGGAGCTGCTTTGTTGCTGTTATCCTTTCGACAATGAAAGCTACACGGGTGGCTTTAGGATGTTGTGTTGGGCAGCGGCAATAAATGTGAGTCCAAACAGAAGACGGTTTAGGGCAGCACCAGAAAAAATATCAGAGTGCGCTCTGTATGTCTCTTTGTCCTGTTTTCTCAACCTCTTTCTAGTCTCTGCTTGGTCTCTTCACATCTGGGTTACTCTTTTCATCTTCTCTCCTGCTGTCTCCTGCACAGACGTTCACCTCAGAAGTGTCTGACTGGGCACTTGCTCTGCTTTCAGTAACAGAGCACGTACATTTCTAGTAGACCGAGAGCCTTGAACTCCTCCAACAGTGAACTGCAGTACTTTGAACCTCTGCCAGGCCTAATCCCATTGTTAGAGGCAGCTCTCCTTTGAGTACAACCGAAGGTCCTGATCTGAAGGGTTAAGAACAATACATTGTCATAGAATAAAGACCCACTACGGGGTTTTTGTGTGAGAGGCAGATGTGGGGATGGCAGGCTGCAGCCACACAGCCTGCCGTACTTCTCCTGTGTAGAATGATTTAGTTCAGGTTCGATCAGTCTTAAAACGTCAGATTTTCAGCTAAAGATGATACAAATACAATTAAGTTCAACCAAAACAACAGAATTGTAGAATAGCAAAAGCTCCGGAGCAGATCTACCATCCACCCACCTTCTTACGCTTGTGGGGTCACACCAAGGGGTTCTGGTGCCGATCTCCAGCAGACATCGGTCAAGAGGCGGGATACTTCATGGGCGGATTGTCCGTCAAACACAGGGAAACACAAGCTGTGTTTCCATTACGAATGTGCGCAAGTCTTTGTCTATATTCTGCTAATGTTGACAAAACACAATTTTGCAATTGTGTTCCCATCAAATAAGAAATTACATTAAAAATCACACGTGAACAAACTTGTTCAAGCGATGAGATTAAAAAACATGGCAGCAACGGTGGTAAACAGCTACATGAGATGTATTCATAATCCAGCCACGGTGTTAGCGCTCATCATATGTGAGCCTTCAGAGGAGACGTTCAGGCGCTGGAACAAAACAAACTAAATTACAAGCAACTTTTTCATTAAGATACCGGAGCTTGTTTTAAGTAAATACTTCCTGAATGTTGATGAAAAAGTACTTGTTTCACTAGCAAATTATTTAGCTTATAGGATATTTTTCCCCATGTTGTAAGTAAAATAATCTGCCAGTGGAACCAGGAGTTTTTCATCAATATTAAAGAAATTATTGACTTAAAACAAGCTCCTGTATCTTGCTGAAAAGTTACTCGTAGGTTAGTTAGAGTGTATATTTAAATGTAAGATATTTGCACTTGAAACTGGACAGAAATACCTGGTAAAATGTTAGGTCCTGTAGTGCTGCTAAGTAAACACAATGCTGCCACACAAACAATATAAAAGTGGTGCAGACTTCCTCCATGGTAGTGTAACGAAATCAACCTGAAGGGAAGTTCTTCAAATGTTTTTATTATTCAACTCATGATGGCAAATGAAGCACTTCTTCCTTTTCTACTTCAAACCTTAAGCACTCCTAATAGAATGAAATCAATAGCTTCAACTCATTTCAACAGGTGAAGTCTGATGTTGGCAACAACTCACCAGCCTGTTGCATGATAGCTTTTGTTGTTGGGCTCTTGTGTCTTGAGATTTCGTTTCATCCGCACTCACCAGTTATCACCATTGTCTTTATTCCTTCTCTGTTGTCAACGCGGGCATCAGATATATGTAGTTCAGCTGCTGCTCGGACGGCTGTAAAGCAACAACTGCAACCCTTGAAAGCAGCTTCTTTTTTCTTTTTTTTTTCCAGTTTGAGAAGGAACTCACTCTCATGGCATGTGTTTCAACAAGTTAGCCAGACTTTTTTTTTTTTAATACGGTCAAGAGAACTGCCTGGTTACAAAAATAATTAGCAGGCTGATTCTTATTCTGAAGGAAAGGATCTGCTGCTTTCCAGCTGTGTGTTGGATGTTCAGCTCTACAGAATCACACCAGCAGAACAAACTGTGCTTCTATGATCTATGACCGTGTGAGAACGCCCGAGACAGTACGGCGTTGATCTTTTGTGCGGTCGCCCTAGGTGTAATCGGAGCAGTCAGGATAGAGTTTCAGGAACGTTTTGGTGGTTCTATTATGGCACGGTATGGATCCTGCACGTCATGCGTCAGGTTGAGTGAAAGATGACAGTGCGTTCCCTCTTTTCTGACGGCTCACTCGTAAATCCTGACAACGCTAGGGTCCTCGTCTGAATGCACAATGCCTTGCCCACATGTTTCTGCATTCCTGTCAGAGTTGGCCCGGTCCGGGGAATGTTTCCCTCTGACGGTGATTACTGCTGTTTTCACCACAGTTGCCTGTGACGAATTGAAAAAGGAGGCTAAATCAGAGAGTGTTTGTTTTGCAAGGACAGAAAAAAACCCCCAAGGAATGCACTTATTTGTCTGAAAGCGAACCAAACATTTGCAACATGTTGATTACCGATATCAGAGCTCAGAAAACACTGAGCATGTGTGTGCATGTGTGTGAAAACTAAAGAAGCAGTCGCTCTTTTTAAGCTGGTATTGTTTTGCCAAGCTAATTAAGCTAACATTAGCTTGCTATACTAGCTTAAATATCACACAGCAAAAAGGCATAACATTCTGAGTAATATAAACTTAAAAACTACAACTGAAGTGGATGCTTTTTAAAAAATATTTTAACCATATGAATGAAAATCCAAATAACAATTGATGGCAATGTCATAAATATAATAATCAATATGCTATATTTTTTTTAGCAGCAGAAGAAGTACAGCTTATTGTTTTTCTGTTAATCCAAAGCCTTTTTTTGTAGTATTTTTACTTAAGGTTATCATTACTGTGGGAATCCGATGATGGCCCATAACTTTAGCTTATTTCCTGTAACTTGACTATCAACTCGATGTGTAGCAGCTAACAAAACGAGAGTACGTGGTGTTCCCTGGGCAAGACGGGACGTGATTTTAACTTTTATTTTGGAAAAAACAACGAATTTCAGTTTCAATTCTGCTTTGTTTTCACACAAAGGGAAAAATGTCTCTCAAAGAGGCTGTGATCAGTTTGTAGTAATCCGACTCAGGTTTTGATCAGTCCTAGTATTTTAGATCTCAAACAAGAGATCACCTGATGCATTCCAGATGATCGTCCAACCAGTTCGGTCTCTAAAAATTTGTGAAATTCAGGTGGAAGCAGGTCTAGGCAACATAGACTTAGAACTTTATCTTGATATTTTGTGGTGATAATGATAAAAATAATTCGGATAATTTATTACTTTTTTTTTAAAGGATTTTTAGTATTCATATTACCACAAACACAAACATTGTTTTAGCAGAAAGTTTCCATTTTAAATTGGCTTCTTCAGGACGCCACATTGAAGAAGTGTGATTTATGTCAGTGAACAAATTTTTAAATTTACTGATATTTGTTGAATAAAAAGTGGAGAAAATTGTAAAAACAACATTTCCAGTAATGTCTATTTTGCTTTTTGAACATTAAAGCAGATTTATCAAGATAAATCAAAATTCTTATCACAATAAGAAATTTCCACGATAAACAATAAACGATAAACGGTATGATAAATGCCCACCACTTACGGTGAAGTATATCAGTGGGGTCTAAAATTACCAAACAAGCACCAATACTGCTATATATATATATATATATATATATATATATATATATATATATATATGAAGTTCACAAACTGCTTTGAAGAATCTACATGTAGTGTAGGATACTCCAAAATCAAGAGATTATGCTTAAAACTAATTTATGTTTAAAAATGTTGCTGGAAAAAATACATTTAGAAAGGTAAATCTGAAAACGTGTCTGGAAAAAGACACTTTTTCTGATACTGCAACAAAAAAATAAGCTTATGTACAAAGATTTGATCAACCTGAAACAAAACGGGGGATCAATGAGGAACGAAATTGAAACATGTAGATGGGAAATGTAGGTAGAAATTGGAGTGTGTCAGGTTCTAATCCTGAATAATGTAATTCCTATTTAATTCCATACAGCTATCTAAAATACAGACATTGCCCTGTGGTTTAAAAAGAAAAGCAACTGGGGTGTTGTGGTGGCACATGGGTAAGCACAACCCACACGAGGAGGCATTAGTCCACGATGTCACAGGTTCATTTCTCGGCCTGCTGACCTTTGTTGCATGTCTTCCCTCTCTCTCTTTTACTACTTTGCTGTCTTAGCATTTCCAAATAAAGGTCTTCACAGCCAAAAAATTCTTTAAATAATAAGAAAAGAAGCAGCTTATAAGTCCCACGATAGAAACGGAAAGACCTCATCTCCCTTGCCGTGGTTCCTGCAGGCAAGGAGTCATTGTTTGCCTCCAAGTGACCCGTGTGCAGCCTTTGAAGCGGCGGCTCTTGCGAGTTATCGAGTGCAATCATTGGGGTCAGACTGGCTGTCTGTTTGCACACTGGACATGTGACCTGCTATCCGGGGCAGTGAAAGCAGAAGCTCTTTATCAGACGTCTGAATTCTTCCTGCTGCGACAAGCAGAAAAACGGACAAATTTAGCCATTCTGTTGGGAAACAGTTTTATTTAACGAGGTTGACGCAGTTTGGCTGCTGTGGATGCAAAAAGATTGAAAGAAAACGATAAAGAAACCTTGTTTGGTTCTGTTTTTATTTGCAGCTCTGCAGGGAAAGTCTGGCAAGGCGTTAAGCCGATGCATAATTAAAGACAGCAGCTTTGAGTGCCAGGTTGCAGATGCTGTTACCACAGCGATGTGCCTTGTGATGGTCTGTTAATGTACATGTCGCCTCTGCAACTGTACATGCAGAATGTGCAGACCCTGCCATAAATTGTCATCAGTTTGTGTGATACCAGCAAAGAGATTAAAGCCGCAGTTTTTCACTTTTATAACAAATATTTCTTTACATATTTGTTGAAACTGTCACTATGTTGTGACAGTTTGGTATGAGACGGATAATCTGTGAAAAAAAATTTACCTCAGTTCTTCCAGTGCTAACCAGAAACAATCAATCACATCCTTGAGGCGGGTCTTAGTGCTGTCAATCATGTTTGTGTACTTTCTGCTACGCTACAGCTTCTCCATCATCAGCATTTGTAGACGCTAAGGCTGGTTAGCATAGCCACCGATAATGGTTTTAGTGGAACTGTGAGTTGTTTGTCCATTAGCATGTTTACCAGCGCGTACAGGAGCTTGATTGATAGCACTAAGACCCTCCTTCTTACTCTCATTGGTTGTTTTCTGGTTTTTTGAAGACCTAGTAATTGCTGGAGCAGCTTGATTTGTTTTTCACAGATTGTGTCTCATGTTAGACTGTCACAAAATAGTGACAGTTTTAACAAATATGTAAAAAAAAAACATTTTTTAGTAAAGGTTACATACTGCAACTTTAATGACAGTGGAGTGATGCTGTCAGCCCAGCAGTCTGACGCCGCTGCTGGGTGGACTGACCTGAACACTTCCTCTACGGAGCGGGCCTTCTACCTACTTGTATAGTAAAAGCTGACTGAAATGCACATGGTCAAACAGGTTTGTCAACAGAACGGAGCGCTGTTGGCTTCATTTGTTGTTCATGCTTTGATCAGAGTGTGGCTGCATCGTATGTTTGTGCGGTGTGCTCAGAGTGTTCAGACTCTACTTTGTGTGCCTCCCGCCCCCGACTGATTTGCTAACAGTGGAAAATGTTAGATGTAACACAAAGTGTCTGTTTAATAACCATGCTTTTTGCATCCTCTTTAAATCCATAGTGAATAGCGACTTTTACTCGAAAGCAGACTTTGGTGAACCCAAATCTGCTTTTGTTTAGTTTATGAAACGTGGAAAATGCTTTTGAGTACAAAGTAAGCATTTTCAAAAAAAAAAAAAAAGTGACCCAAATTCTTTTTCCGAGAATGCTCTTATTCTTCCTATCTTTTCTTCTTATTATTGTTTTTTTTCTCCATCAAACTCAAAAGATTTTTTTAATCTGGATGTTGTCTTTTAATAAGGCAAATTTGCCTGAAAAGTTTTAACTCTACATTGGTTTATACACTCATTTCCTTCAAAAAACATCTACCTCATTACATCTTGGTTTATTGATGGGCAGCTAAGAAAAAAGCACTTTATATAGTTTGTTTTTAAAATATGTATTTCTTCTTTCACCTTTGAGTATTTTAAAAATATCCAATTTCAACCAACATGAAAAAATGTCTTGAAATCACTGCTGTACACCGCAAAAATACTAAGTATTTCTGTCTAGTTTCTAGTGCAAAACTCTTAGTACACTTGAAATAATACAAAACTGACATAAAATTAACTTTTCATCAAGACGTAGGAGCCTGTTTTTAGTCAATAATTCCCTAACATTGATGAAAAAGTAACAGTTCCACTGGAAAGTATTTGTCACTTAGCAACTTTAGCTGCATTTCCATTACAAATGTGTGCAAAACTTTGTCGATATTCCACTAATATCGAAAAAAATAAATAAAAAATTGCGATTTTCCATTAAATAAGAAGCAAAATTAAAATAACACGTTTGTTCTCACAACTAATTAACAAACATGTCTAAATGGTAGCTTAACATATTCTGCCGGTTTCTTGATAAGATGGAGTTTTGAATGCTTTAGAAAATAAGGCAATTACTTGATTCATAGCACATATCCTTCATAGACACTGATCAGGATTTTGATCACTAGTTTGTACAAAGATTTTTTTGTCCACTTCTTGTCACCATGTGGTAGCCTGAAGAAGTATTTCTGTGATCAATCAAAATCATTTTTGCAAGAGGTAACGTCACGCCACGTGTGTAAGACGAGAGCGGGCAGTCACACAGGGCGAGGTTCGAGACAAACTGAATGCAGACATGTCACCATAAACAGCCTTCAGCGTCCTTTATAAGTGATGAACATCATTACCAGGGTTAGCATGGTGAGAATTGCGCGCAGCTGTTCCTGGACAGCAAATAGACCATCACTTTAAATGGGAGATTTCCAACCGACTGCCAACATTTTCAAAGCTTACACTGGGCAACTTTGATGTAACATATATCAGCTTCCTGAAGCTTCTCTTGTGCTTCTTCACCTTTAATCTCCTTTAATTGACGGCAGTAGCTAAATGTGTCGTCATCACTCAGTACTAACTTCCTCAGCGAAGAGGGTTGTTTTAAAGATATTTAGCTTCCGATCAGATCAGATGACCATCAATCAAATGCTAAGTCGGCGGTTTTACTGGTCACCGGCTGAGAGTTTTACAAAACACACAACAAAGTGCGCCAAAGAGCTTGAGGTTGATGACGCTGTTTTAAGTTTCGATGCATTTAAGGCCTTGAGGAGAAAAAAAAAATCTGTCATTTAAATCATCCTTTACAATAATTATGTAATCTTCCAACAGAGTTTAGACTTCAGGTTTAACAAAACCCCAGAAACAAACAAAAATCAACCCCCTGATTACTTGCTAGCTAAAGCCGTCGTCATAGAAACACCATCATATTGGTTGCGGTCACCATCGGGCAGGACATTGAGTCATTTTTTTCTGTTAAGATGGATAGACGGAAAGATATTTCTCCGATTGACCAAAGATAATTTATCACAGGAACATTTGCAACTCCATTAATTATCTCTTGCGGCCGTTGCAGCACTACATAACTTTAGAGACAGGAACATCTGCTCTGTAACAAAAGAGTTGATGTAATGGCAGACAACGTTTCCCTCGGAGGCGATTTGAGGACATCTGAAACGGTGTAGAAATGAGCTAGAGTATTGATAGTTCTTTTGTTTGATGTGAGATGGCATCAAACAATTGATTTTTTTTTTTTGGGATATATTTGAGTCTGGACCAAGTTTGAAAAGCAGACTGAAAATAAAACAAGCCAAAAAAAAAAAAATCCCCAGGAGCAGCTTGGAAATCCAAAATGTGCTTGAGCAACTTTTGATCTCCCTGCGAAACGAATCCCTTTGGCAGGGAGGAAACGTCGGGATAAACACAAGGGTTGTTAGCGACAATGAATTACAACGGATTTGTACTGTGAAGCATATCTGAGCGAATCCCTCCTGGTAAATATCACGACGGCTCTGATGTCTGGCACGTGGGGACGGATTGATCCTGTAGTGTGTGTAAATTCAAAGTATATGAAGAAAAAAAAAAAAACCCTGTAACATCTGTTGAACATCTCTGCTCATGGCTTTAATTTGGAAGTTAGAGATATGAGCTCCGCCACTTTTTTGGGTGCTCGTCGTATATCTCTGAAGCTCCGGCCACGGTCGACAACATTGAGGAGGTAAAGTCACTCAAAGTCCACAAGAATGTGGCAAGTCATACTCAATACTTCTGGTCACGTGAAAGCGGCTCTGCTTTCCGTCACAACCGGAAGGCGTTTGTTTTTGTCCGTACTGTTTCACTGTTTGTAGCAGAAATAGCTCTGAAACTGCAGCTGTGCTTTATATGTTTATGTCCTCAGCAGCTAAATGATACAACTTTTAGCTTAGTCAGCAGATTTTTGTGTTTCCTCCCTCGGCGCCCCCCAAAGGCTTTTAAGGCCTGCTTCATACTCTGGCAGAGATTGCCGAGTCCTTTTGACCCCAAAGCGCATTCTTGAAGCCTCTTTTTTTTTTTCCCCTCTTCTTTTCCCCTTAAGCTTTCCTCTTTCGCTTAATCTCTTTCGCATATGATGATCCATGTACTTCTTGGCTTTTTTTCTCTTCTCTATTACCTGCTGATCTCCTTTCCTCTCACGAAATGTTTCAAAGTTCAAGTTACTGACTAAGGCGATATCTTGTAACAACCTACGTTTATTTATGATGTACTGTTATCTGTATCTTAACAGAGGTCGTTATTTTTTCTCATAAAAGGAAAAAAAGCAACCTGTAAATCAGATAGATCAGTCAAAAGCTGCTGAATAAACTTTGCTTGCTTAGGCACGTTTTGTACTGGCAGCTTTTCATACTGAATAAGTTCAGTGAACTTTATTCAGGCGTACTCTGGGTGGATTCACACCAGCTCTGTTTGGTGCAATTTAATCAAACTCCAGTTCCTTTGCCTAGAACGTTTGGTTTGTTTGGGGAGGTTTGACTGTGTAATCAAAGTCTTAAAAAAGCTGGTCCACCTACGTGCCTCGGTCTCGGTCTGCTTTTAGACCGGAAACTGCTCCAAAAGCGGGAAGCGGATCACAGCGCAGGGCCTTTTGGGTAAATGTAACCAAAACAAACGTGCAAGTCTAGTGCTTAAGAAATGGTTTGGGGTCTTTTACCAATGACAAAAGAGAAATCCTATAATTGCTCAAATCTGACGACACTCCATTTATGTTCTTTGTGTCTTTGGAGGTTTTCGTATCGTTTCCTTTGGCGGTTCTTGGTGTGGCGCCACTGCAGTCAAACAGGTTTTTCAATTAATTTGGGCCGTTTGACACGGTGCAATGAGAAGCAAATCGTAGCAGCTGAAAGTGTAACAAATGTTGCAAGTTTGGTCCCCAATCGAACCGAGTCAGATGTGAAAACACCTCCAGTCATCACTGCGTACATTTTAACCAACCACAATTTGAACTTTTACTTGTCACGTCTTGCTTATACTGGTTTGGATGTTGGTTTGACCGATGGCTGTAGGCAAGAGGAATCTCCAGTAGAAGTAATCTGGATTACAGCGAATCTGAAGAAGTCTCTGATTGAAGATGTTATATAATCTCCAGAGATGGCTAAGCCTGTGTGAAATGAAGCCTACGTTCCCCGATTGGCCCCTGGTTTGGGTTTCATCTGCTGTGGCCTATCCGCTTCAAGTTTTGACGATGCATTGTGTTTTCTGAGACTGATGTTGTTGCTTGTGAAGATCTCACAGGTTCCACAGTGGCTGAAACGACTAGACCAGTCCATTGGGCACTAACCACCTTCCCACGTCCAAAGTTAGCTAAACCAAATCTCCTTCCCATTCTGGTGCTCAGTTTGAGCTTCAGAATATTGTCTTCAACAAATGCATGGAGTTGCTGCCATGCAAATTACCTGACTTGCCATTTTTCTTTTTACTGCCAATTGAACCAGTGTACCCAATAAAGTGGCCTGCTAAATTTAGCCTCCTGGGTTACCAAGTGGAACGCCTACCTGCTAATTAAAGACATAGACGGTACCATTACACAAAGCTGTGGCCTGACACAGTTCTTTGTGTGCCCCGGTACTTAGACATACACGTAATGTTGCAAACGGTGAAAGCGTTTAACAAATGGCTTATTTTGAAGCAACTTATCGGAGTTCGTGTGAACGATGGGAATGTTTGGAGTGTGGCGGACACAAACCTCAGACTAACAGCCGAGAAGAAAACACATTCTTCTCAGTGAAAAGCTGCACCACGCTGGAGGATGCAAAACAAAGCTAACTAACTTTTTAAACAAACACCCTTTTTGAAAAGACTTGCTTTCCCAGCCTGAAAAGATGCTGGGAGATGCTAAGATGCTCTCCAGGATGTTTCTTAGCTACCTGTGGAATCTCCCACATATATGGGAGGTATCTGCATCTCCTCCATTAGTTTCATCCTTCCTTTGGACAAGCAAACACAATCAGGACTTTTATCTGTCGATCTGCAGCACAGTTTCCAAGATCTTGCTGGGACATTAGTCCTTTAATCCTGTTTTTCAGGTGACGGAAGGCTGATTTTGTAATCGTTTTTATGTGACTCTGAAGGTTCAGTTCTGATTTCGCGCCTGATCACTAGCTTCCAGCTGTAAAAGTTGAAGCTGTGTGCTACCTCTTGACCGTTCCTCTTTAAGTTCAAAAAAGTTGCAACATTTTTATGAATATAATTTCTCAACTGCAGTTAAAAAAAAATCTTCACGTCTTCAAGTTATTTCACTCATAAACCTTTATTAAAAACTGTGTTTAAACTCTTTAAGGAATACATCCAATGCCAAGATGCCCAGACCAGAGTTAGCGTAAGCTAGCTAGAAGCCTGTTCCAATAGTTACCTTGTCAACAGTGCAGGTTGTGGTCATGTTTGCTCATAATTAGCTGTTATTTAGACATGTATGATAACATTTCCTCTTTCTTTATAGAACAAATTTGCATTTCAAATATTTCCCCTTATACATAGCTAATAACAGGGGATTACAGAGAATACATTTTGCATAATTTTTTTCACAATTTCATGCCAATTTGAACAAAAAGGAAAATGGAAGGGAAAGGGAAATTCTTCATCACATTCAACATGCAACAAAACTTTGATTTTATTTTTGTTTTAGCACATATGTTAATACATTGTTGATCACTTCTGAACAATAACACACATGAGTTGCATTATGGGCAGGTGAATGCTCCAAGGCCTCAAAGTTTATTATAAAACCAGCACTTTAGTATCAGGAAATAGAGTTATGATTTCCAAAACCTATCAAGAACAGCCTTATGTGTACATTTCAGAGGTATATAATGTCAATAATACTGAATTAGCTATTGTCCGTGATTGTTATTATTATTAAGTTATGTGTCATGACTTTAAGTCCCCAGTCAGCGGTGACGTACAGATCAGTCACCACTGACTACTACGCACGTTTCAGATGTTTCCCAGAATGAACACAACACCTGGTTCAGTTTGATGGGTAAATAACAGGCTTCTTTCTGCAAGCTGCTGAGGGAATCCATTGTTTTGAATCGTGAGCGGGGAAACGCATCCAGAGCCTGCGGATTGGCGTGCGATCCCAGCCGGAGAAAACCCCACGATCTCTAAAAGCAGACCCTTTCGTTCTGAAATGAATATGCGCCTCTCTGTTTTGTCTCGCTTTATTTGCCTTACTTGCGAAGCAACAAAGAACAACATGTTATCAGTTCCCAGCAGTGCTCGACGCGGACGTCAGCCTTCGCTCTGACAGACACAGACGCACTCAGAGCTCTTTACTTTTACTGGTCAGGAGTGTTTTTTGTGGCAGCAAGCCTCATTTGTACTCCCTTTCAAATGTTTACTTGTGTGTCCAATGAGAATAACAGTCACTAATCTTATTCAGTCACGTTAGGCCTTTCGATGTTTGAAGTGTAAGAGGCCTATTCCCAGATTGGTTTATTTTATATACGCTTATGAGTCACTCTGGTTGCGCAAAATCCAAATGGCTTTTTTCCCCCTCGCCCCCTCAAATGGTCTACGATTTTGTTGTTGTTTTTCTTTTTTGTAACTTGCATATTAACGTTGTAGAAAATATTCTGTATTTAAAGTCTGTTTCAGTCAACTGGTTCATGCACCACTAAATATTATCTTAAGAGCTGAACATGCCATGTCGTCATTCTTCGGGTATTTGTCCCCTCAGCTTCTGGGAACTAAAATTGTTGAGCAATTTCAAAATGGAATTTGAAAATGGTAACAGCATGGCGATTATCCACCAGAGCTGTAGCTTTGTTTTTCGCCAACTTTAATTTCTCAAAGTCCTTATTGAGCTCAATTTAATCTACTGAGAACATTTGATTTTTTTTTTAAGAAAACCTAAAGGTTTCTACTTTATGCGCTGATTCATGTTGGTCTGCCACATAAAAGCTTCATAAAACACACTGATGTCGTCATGTGACGGAGCGTGAAAAAGGCATGTTTGTTTAAGGCATATAAATACTTTCGCAAGGTGCTGCATGTACAGCTTACTCTTGGCTAGTGAGGAGCTATTTGAACTTTTATTGAAAGTGGATGTCAGCTAGTTTAGCTAGTTTCTAGATCTGTAAGGAATCTGCTGTCTGAGGAGAAAAATAAAAACTCAATTGGAAATCAGCCACTGGGGGAATCGACGGGGAAAAAGCTGTCGGCACTAACGCTGAAGTACAAGTGGACCCCAATCTCAGTCTGGGTTGTAAACAAATAACAGGAATTTAAAGGGTACGTTTCATTGCCGGATTTTGTTTTTGTCACAAAAGGATAAAAAGACACATGGATTTACGCAGCGCTTCCTGTAGCTGCTCTGCTGTGACCTCTGGCCCAGAGAGGACTGTGGGAATCTTGGAAGTCGGTCAGCCATGGGACTGTGATCCTATGTAATCCCAACTATTTTCCTCCCCTCTGCCCCTCTAACATACTGGAACGTCTTTCTTAGTTATCCAAGATTTTTAAATTTTTTTTTCTGCTCAGGTCGCATCATTAGCTGTAAGATAAAGCTCCTAAGTGTCTAGGTTTGATCAGTATTGTCAGGTTCGCAACAGACGTTTTTACTGCTAGCTTTAATAGCAAGACCCCTGATGACATCTCAAAGCGTTAAATCATTGATCATTAGCAATGAGCAATGATCATTGCTAATGATGCAAGACAGAACATGAGAAATCTGTCTGATACAAGACAGATTTTCTTTGAGATGGTCTTAGAACATGAAGGGTTAGTGCTTGTTGATGATCTGCCAAGGGACACACAGACTGTAGAATCAGTTACTCGGCCCGATCCGCCCAGAGCCAGGACACGAGTCATACTGACAATCGGATCGATTGACTTAGTTTTCCGTGACTTGGAGAATGGATCACACAATTTCAAGAAGAGCTTTTCTTCTTTAAATGTTTATGTCTGCAATCCATGTGAATTACAATTAATCACATCCACTTCTGCAGTCACCAAATGTCACCTACAAACTATTCTGGTCCAGGGCGTCGCGTGGCGCAGCTTTTAGAGCGGTGTAAAGGCTACAAACCTTAACGCAGTCGTCCTCGGTTCCTCTGCTGCTTTTCTCTCCCTTTTTCTTGTCAGATTACAATCAAATAAAGGCCACTAGTGCCAAAAAATTCTTAAAATAAAAAAAATATATTTTCTCTTCAATCACTGTAAGCAAAACAGACCACAGCAGATCTGCTCTTGTTGTGTGTCATCAACAGGACAATGAGGAAGATGTCCCTGGAAAACATTGATCCTTAATTAATTGGGAACATATTTGCTAGTTAATTTGATTTGTTAGCTAATAAATTAAGAATTGTTTGCTAATTTGCTAGCTAACTTTGTTTAGCTAGTTTGCTAGCTAAAACTTAGTTAATTAGGAATATATTTGTGTATTTTCTGATTATATGTTCTCCATAGCGTGGTTAGTGGTTAACGTTTAGATGTGTCTCTGCTTCAACATACCTGAGTCAGGTAATGATCTAAATAGCAGGACTCTGGAGAACTTCACGGCATACTTAAGAGGTAATTCAGGCATCTGATTCAGGTGTGCTGGACCAGGAACAAGTTGCAGGTTGCAGGACTCCGGCCCACGAGGCCCGGATTTGAAGACTCCAGATGTTAGACCTTTCAGGTTGTGGTCGCTAGGTCCAGATTGAAACCAGATTAGCCAGAATTTACTTTCCATTCTCATCAGCTCTGGAGCAAACTCCCTGAAAACCTTTTTGCTCCTTTAAATCAGGACTAAAAATATTGCTTTGGATCAGAGAATCCCACTCGTGATTTCCTAATCTTTTCCCTAAGGTAGAAATTGAACAGAGTTCGGGCACAATTTGTTTTATTTTTATTTTGTGTAAAGCACTTTGGGTTACCTTGTCGTATTAAATAAGGCTGTAAAACTATGTAAATTGTATCAGTGTGTACTGATAAAACCTGCCAAAGCCCCTTTGCTTCAGTTCTGTTCTTTTTGTGTCATCTTGTCTCTCCATCCCGTCTTCCACCGGTGGATTGCTAATATCTTGGCAGCACACACCCATAAATCTTTCACACGTTGAACTGTGCAGCAGCTTGTCTGGTTGGGCAAGATAAACAAATCTAGCTACTTTTCACTCCCCTTGATTGTGGAGTAGTTATTAATTGGATAATAAAAAGCTGATAACTTTTTCCAGGAAAAAAAAAATTGTTTGTTTTGCTTGTTGAAGTCAAAGATTGTGAGATTTTAACTCAAGATTTGCTGAAAGGACGCCAACATTTTACCATCAAGCAGAAACTATCTTCCTCAGACGACATTTAGCTTCAGGGGGAGACGACATCAGGCCATCTTTCTCACATCTTTCTCTCTTTTTTTTTCTTTCCAGTCAGGAGTGCTTTTCCTTTATGTTCCCCAGACGTGCTCTCTGCTAAAACTCATTCTCGTCTCCTGTGAAAGGCAGATCACACGAATGTAGGTCAGCGCCACAGACTGCAGTCCACACACGCACGCACGCATGCACACACACACACACACGCACACATCTCCTCCTCCTCTACTGGAATGGGCTGCGAGTGCTGTTCATGCTTTCCCACACTTGTGCCAGGCATTCCAAACAAAATGTAGCGTTGCATGACTTCACAGATTCGGCTTACGGATGCGAGAGCAACTGGATCGTTGTAAGACGGGGACCTCCCCCCCCGTTTATCCAGACCAGACCGTCTCTGCTACCTCTGTAGAGCCCGATTGAGCGAATCTAAATTCGAAAGTGTGTTTCCAAATCAGATTATGCGCAACTAGGACAGACTCGCTAATCTGTAAAGCGTCGTGGCGACGTGCCACTGGGCTGCCGTGTTCTGCTCAAGGAAAGTGACTTCATGGCAGCGTGGGCGGATGTGGTTTGAACTTGTCCTCATTCCACTGAAACAAGATGTTTGGTATGCAGTAAAACGGGACGAGACGGTGTGCTTGATGTTCTACCTTGATGTGGAGGGTTACAGTGTTTGTCTGCATCCATACAACTGCAGCACTTGCTCTACCACTGAGCCGTGTCGCCCCGCGTAGGCGTTTCTTATTGATTCATAAATGTTCAGCTGCAGCACAAAGTCAGCCTGGTAAAAGCCAGCCCGTTGTTCTACGCTTCGCTTCGTCCAGAGCAGGGGCGTCAAACTTGTTTTCATCTTGGGCCAAATGAAATATCAATAAGAAGCTGTTTGTTTCAGCATTCAAAAAGTGTTTCTCAAAATTAAATGATGTGAACACCTTTTTACGCCGATCAGTCCAGACAGGATTTCATGATTGTTTTTGTGTTTTTTGTTTTTTTTGCAATCAAAATCACAGATTTTGTGGTGCTAGTTTAGAAATGTTTGTGAGGAATTTTTACGTTTTTTGTGCTAATGTGTGATGTTAAATGTGACTTTTTATCAACATCAAGTAAGGCTGCGGCAGCAATCAAACAAATTGACCAATTGACCAATTTTTGAGAAATGTGGCCATTTTCTTTTGGCCAATTTTGAGAAAAATTTGCAGTAAAGTCGGAAAATGTTTTTAATTTTGCATGAATTTTCCAGATTTGTGAAAAACTGGAGGGACTTATTGATATAATTTGGAGTCTAGAGGGCCACATTAAAAGCTAAAGCAGGTCAGACATGGCCCCCAGGCCCCTGAAAACTGATTTACTACACTGGTAAACTTTAGGGGCGACTTGTCTTGCTTGCAAACTTGTCTTGGAAGCAAGACAAGTTGAACATCGTGGCAACTTGATGGGTTGAACATCGTCAGGGGAATTCCTCAACCTTGAGTTGTTCAACTTGTTTACATGACAACAGCAGGACGATAGAAAATAGCAAATACTTTGCTGGATCTTGTTAGCCTTTGTAGCTGAAGCCACAGTTCACACCTGTTTAAATGGACATTTTTTTAAAAATCCTTAGAAAGATATCGTCATAATAAAATTTTGTGAAGTGAAATTATCTCAATTCTACTGAACTGACTTGAAAAAGCTCCGCTTGCTAACGTGAAAATGTAATGTTGTGTTTCCCGTGTCTCGATGCAGGCGCCTTCGCCAAGGTGAAGGAGAGCCAGCGGATGAGCGACGAGGGGAAGATGAACCAGGACGAAGCGGACGGGATCAGGAAACGCTGCCGGACTGTGGGCTTTGCCCTCCAAGCAGAAATGAGCCACTTCCATCAGCAGCGAGAGGTGGACTTCAAAGACATGATGCAAGCCTACCTCAGGGAGCAGATAGCCTTTTACCAGCGTGTTGTCCAGCAACTGGAGCGTACCCTGCGCATGTACGACGGCCTTTGAACACTCCAGACTCACTCCACATGCCAAAACTTCAAGAAGCAAAAAATGAATTTTGACTCTTTTTTTAAATATATATATATATATCAGGGTGCTTGGTGTAGACAGGAAAGAAGATCCAGTAGTTACTGAAGCGATGCACAAAGCCAGTCATTAATTCACAAAGAAACGTTTTGAAAAAGACTTACTGTATCTTTTATATCTAAAGGACACTTCAAATAGGCAAAGTCAGTATATTTTATATAATTTAAGTTGTTTATGACAATGAAAATTAAAATTACAGGTTAGACATCATACACATTCAATGTAGGGATACATAAATGAAGCCATAAAGTGGGTCCTGTGCTTTCTTCTTCTTCTTTTTCTTCTTCTCTTAAAGGGATCCATGAATAGTTGTATCAATAAACTTTTACCGTGTTTCCCCGATAGTAAGACACCCCCGATTGTAAGACGTATTTGGAGTTTCAGGGGGGTCGGCTAATATAAGTTCGGGGAAACACGGAGGTATTGCCGCCTCCCTCTCATCTAGCTGCGCGCCGCCTCCTGCCCACATCCGCACCGTCCCCCTCTCCATACGTCACCGCGCCGTCCCCTGCACTTCCTTTTATAAAACTGTTTTGTGGTGAATACAATACTGTTCAGGTTGTTAATAAATGTTAATTTTATGGTTAAAACAAAAAATTCGACAATTTCTTTCCAACATAAGACATACCCCGAAAATAAGACATAGTCGGGCTTTTGGGGATAAAAAGAAAGTAAGACACTGTCTTACTTTCGGGGAAACACGGTATGTCACAGGGAAAAACAATACAGAAAAAATTTGTAGAGTATATATATATATTTTTCTTTTTTACATCTGCTTAGTTCTTACAAATTTAAATAAAATATTGCCTCACGGACGTTGCCATATTGTTTACACCGCAATGCGTTCTGGGTAGATGACGTATGCTTGGTCCTACACCACTAGCTCCGAACAGTAATTTTTGCGCTACAAATAACGTTGGATTCTGCTTCAGCTTGAACTGAAGCGCGATTAAATAGAAGACAACGGAGAAATGATAAGAGGAAATGAAGATGAGGAGGAAAAGGAGAGAGTCGGCCAAAAAGCTGTTGTTGGCTCTGATTTTGCATTAGCTCCAGCTAGTAGCGTTAGCTCCTCCTCCTCTGCCAGGTATACCTAGGGTTGCCACCCGTCCCTTAAAATACGGAACCGTCCCGTATTTGGCTGTTAAATGTAGCGTCCCGATACGGATGAACCGTAGTGAACCAATACGGGACGTGATTTGTTCCGTATTCTACAAATGTGTATGTGTAATAACAATAAAGAAGCACTCCCTGAGTACTTTATATATTAGGTTGCCCCAGTCATTGTTTCACTCATGATGTTGGTGTTGTGATATTGTGCCCAACTGCTTTATGGGTAATATAGACCAACCGACACGCTGCCGCCGCAGCACCCCCCGCCCCTCGGTTTTAAACATATAGGGACTGTTCCCTTGGTAACCCTAGTCGAAATAATCCCCTGCTTATAAGACTAGGATGACGCGCATTACTGGGCGTCCCTTATTTTGATGTCTGAAAGGTGGCAACCCTAGGTATACCGCATGTTAAAAATGGCGACCTCCATATGTGGAAAATATAATAAAGATGTAAACAATTTGTCAAAGTAATTATGAGTTTCTATATGTTACAAACAACAACTTTTAGGTTAATAAAAAAATTACAACATATTTTTTTAGCTAACATGCTCCAAGCTAGTCGTGGATCCCTTTAAACAAATCATGGTGACTTCTTCTGGGGTCAGTTCAGGCTGTATCTTACATAAAATGATTCTAAACCAAAAAGATGAAAAAAAAAAAATCAAACTTAACAGCGTTTTTTTTTTTTTTACATCGGCCGGTTAAATTATCTAGATTTTTATGTTTTTTCTGCTCAGTAATGAGGAATGTTACTTTAACTTTGCTGAGAGCACATCCTGCTCAGGTCTTGGCTGCTTTAACTTTCATGTCAGCTGTTGCAAAACGCCTCGGTGCGCATTGGGACTACTACAGTCGATTTTTTCTTTCAGTTTGTGCCTTTAGGGAAACTTTGCATTTTTTTTTTTTTTTTTTTATATTTTGTAAGTTGACCATTTTTTTCTTGTGTACCGCAGGGGGGAATTGTTGGTATGAGCTTAGTGTGTTGGGACAAGTTTGCACATGTCTTTTTCATGGTCATAGTCGTGGGTTTGTTTTACGTCGTGTGGCTGAAGTCTTAAGATGAGTCAAAAGCTGTGCTTAACTCCCTGCTACATAGCGGAGAAAAACAAATGTATAACTTTATATGTAGCAGCAATTTGAAATTACGTCATGGAAACAGTGTAGAGAGCGAACGGGACACACTGTCGTATGTGCTGGATGAAAGGAATGGTAGCGCTCTCATGTCTGTACAATAAAGAGATATTACTATAGTTTGTGTGTTTTTTTATATTAAACTTCCTTGATATCATGTTTTTACACATCTGGAAGACCTGCAGAGCTTTTGCTCTATTACAAAGAATTATTCTCTAAACTTCTTCAAGCGCCTCATTTACTGACATATTTATTCAGCTGCAATATTTGGTGCCGTACAAGTGTGGTTCCACGGTTCAAGCTGCAATATAAGTGTTTTATGGCTTATTTAACACATTGAAATGAACTAGTTCATGTTTGCAGTTAATTGTGTGAAATCCAAAAACACTAAGACGAAAGTAGAAACGATATCATTTCTGTTTTCTTTTGATTCATTGGGCTTAGCAGCTCAGTTCTGGGAAAACTTCCCACAACGTTTATGTAGGAATGTGTATTTTATTAATGTTTCAACAGAAATTACTTGGGAGCATTTCTGAGGTCAGACAATGATGTTGGACATCATTCAGTCACTTCTCTTAGCGTGCCAGTCAAGGACTTCCACACCTCCAATTCATGATCGGCCTTCCTTTGTTCACTGACACGCCGTCATCTTGGAACGGGAATGGGGCCAAAGTTGGGGGTATGAAATGATCCAAAATGTCTTGGTACGCCGAAGCAATGAGAGTTCCTTTTACTGGAACTAACTCTTGAAAGACAATCGTAAATGTAGAGGACACTGGTCTAGACTCAAGTGCTGGATTTTATATACCTGTGGCCATGAATCTGAACATCTGATGGGTGACCCAGTACTTTTAGAAGTGTATATAATCATCTCAAACCAGTATGATGCAGCCACATAGGCAGATTCAAATTAAAGACATTAGAATTAGATGTTCCTACTTAGAATACAACACATTTAAACTGATTTTAAAATAGCTAAACTCGTCTTTTGCCGAACATTATTATTATTATATGACAAGAAGAATCTCCTGTCTTCTGTGTCCTTATTGAATTTTAGATTAGACATCTTCTTTCAGCCCAAACAGCTGCAGGGATGGTTGGTTTTGAATTTAAAGAAAGAGTTAGAACATATTTACATGCAGCGTCTGCTCCAAATGAGTTCAGTTTCCAACTTCCAACCGCAAAACTTGTCAGCTTTAGATGGAGGGTGTTTGTGATAACTGTAATAAAATCATCACCAAGTGATATTATTAACTTTAGGTTTTTAGTGGTGCAGTTGAAGCAAACGCTTAAATATAGCAATATGCTGCCTCCTGGTTTAATTATGGTCGGGTATTTTGACCTCTGTTCTTGGCACAGATGGCAAAGCACATTTTAATTGCTTGGTTTCCTGGTACCAACCAAACATTTATGCATAGTCTATAAATTTTAAAAGAGATTGAGGCCTGGGGCCATCCCAGAGTTTTTTTTTGCCAGAACTCCCTAGTTATGTTCAACCTTCAATTGTCCGAGTCAAACTTTAGATGAAAGAAAATGTGCTAGAAAATGTTCGAAAACCACCAATGGTTCAGCCGATTGTAAACTGGAACAGGCTAGAAAACCAGTATCGCTGTCCACGGTCACTTAGCCAGTAAGCATCAACATGGACTTACAGCGTATTGACCATCCGCTCCAACATTCACACCTTTGAACTGAACTTTGAGCATTGAGAAACATGGAATAAAGTTTTGGTCAAATAAGACAAGGGGTTGAGCTACTGAGGTAATTGGGGACCAAAATTGTAAAATTGGTTATATTTTCAGCTTCACTTTCACACAGCACAACCCAAACCCTCTGAATATGTCTTGAGCGCAACTTCCTTCTTCACAAAATGTAAAAAAAAAAAAGAAAAAAGAATGGAGAGCTTCAGGTTTTAGAGGTCTCTTTTGTCTTTGTACGATGGTGTACAAGGGCCACAGTACATAGAAAAAAGTTGTCAATTTCTGCCAAATAGAAGCTCAGGCATTTTCTAGAAAAAAACAAAAACAAACTTGGGCATCTCAATGTCTTTTTTTTCTAGAACATTTCAGTGATTCTCCAAAATAAAAACTTTTTCTGGCAAATTTTTGACTTTCCAAACTCAGAAATGTTCTTTCTTCTTCTTTATATTATATATATATATATAATTATTATTATTATTATTTAAAGGAAATGTATTTGTTTTCTATCTACAATGGCCCTAATACGCCGCAAAGATGTATTATTGTTCCCGCTAATGCTACGTAGCGTGTTTGTTTTGGGTGTATTTACCCATAATGCCCTGCAGTTCGCTTCCTGCTTTTGGAGCACACATTCCAACCGCGGCAGGGCAGAGTTCTGTTTCAGCCAAGTCAAGAGCTAGGTTAGCATCAGAGTTTGGTTGCTCGTTCCCACCACCTCAAGCGAAACCGGACTTTCCAGGTAAACTCACTGGAGATGGATACAGCCTTGTTTAGTCCAGAAATGTTTGTTACATTCCTCTGAAAACACCAAGTTAAATTGAAGTACTGAACGTCCTACGGCGGTGTTTAATGAGTCTTAATGAGACTTAATGAGTCTTCATTAAGATAAAACAGGGTTTGCTTTCTCAATGGCGTGTTCATGTGTTAAAAAAATGACAAATTAATTTCACAAGAACATTTAGAAGGGGAAATTAACATGTTGGTTCCTTCAAAAATGCTAACTATATTCCGTCATTTTAGTTGTAAGTCATTTGCTTGTCCTGTAAAAACGAGACGGGGAACAAACGGGTTGACGTCGCTGTAGTTCGTCCATGTGAGCAAAGAGATTTTCCACCAGACCACTGGCTTTGGTGGCGCAGTTCAAGTTTGCTCTCTGGTTTTGTAATTGTATCTGCTCCTCTCTGAGGAAAATGTGAAGAGAGCATTGCGAGAAAAAAAAAAACAACATTCCACAAAGAAGCTATCATGGACACCAAACACCATGTCTGAATATGTGCAAACTAAAAAGCCAGAATCCATCTGAAGGCTGTACTAACGCTGCATGATACGCAAAGATGTGTGAATTTGGGAGCCGCATGCCTCAAAGGCGGTTTTGAAGTAATGGATGGTGGTTTTAATATAGTCAGAAATGTCAGCCAGAGTTGGGTAGCAACTAGTTACATTTACAGAGTCACATTTACTTGAATGTCTTTTGGGGGAAAAAAAGTACTTTCAGGAGTATTCTTACTATGCTACTTTTTACTTTTACTTAAGTAATTTTAATATGACGTACTGCTACTGTTACTTGAGTAAAATGTATGTTTCCTCTACTCACCGTGAGTGACTTCAAACAATCTTGGTTTAACCAAAAGTTCACCAGACGCACACCTGCAGTTTTTGTCAAAAGTTTCCTAAGATTTAAATTAGAAGGGCAGTTTTGCGTAAAATGACTCTTTTTGAGCTTTACATTATGTTACAATGTTATTCTCGTCAAAAACATACCTGGAGTAGAGTCTTGATTCTTTTATGCATGTTTGAAAATTTTTTTAATCTCCCTTGGCAACCATTCAGCTTTGCGAAACGCCTGGATGGACCTAGCCCTGCCTTCAAGGCAAAGCTCCTCCTCTTTCTGAGGCACAGCTCTTCCTTAGAGCTGTACCGTCCAAGCTTCTGCCTCACAGAAGAGCCCTCACTCCCGACTCCCCCACTCAGCTCCTTCAGACTAGCCAGCAGCAATTAGCAAACACCTGGTAGAACTGCACATCAGCTGAGCTCGTTATATGAGCTACGTTTTTACCTTTACTTTAGTAAAAATATGTTGAAGTAGAGCCAATCTTTGGCTACTCTAGCCACCTCTGGTTTCAATTTTATGTCTTTCGTGACTTGTCCAGTTGACAAATGTCTTTACATCCCGTCACACCACAGCCACAAACTTCAGCGTATTTTATTGGGATTTAATACAATTGACCAACCAGAACCGCTTTCTAAATGGATTGAAAAAGCGACTCCACATGTTAAATCTAGTGGGCCCTTTTGTTGCTGTTTGCTTTTGTTTCTACACTGTAAATCAGATTTGTGACAACGGGACGCTGTTCAGCGGACGAGAGCTGTTATGTTTGTGGGAGTTAACATGCTGAGATGCAGATGTGGTAACAAAACACAAAGCCTGAAGAAGTATGTGACCGTCCTGCCAGAGGGCCGGTGGAGAGAGGTGTGTTAGGTTTGGAATGGTGAGGCCGATCTCTTTTTATTTTTTTTCCCCTGTTGTTTGTTTTGACACACATTGATTTACAAGCCACACTGTGGCTCTAGGCTTAGACAGATCAATGGATTATTAGATCACAACAACCATAAACATCCCAGAGAGAACTTTATTCGCTTGAGCTCTATGTTTACCTCCTAAAACAGTGACTTGTACTTGTTTTGCCACTTTCCATACCACAAATTCAATGTATTCTGTTAGGTTTTCTGCATGATAAACCAAAAGCTACATTTTTATCCTACCCTGCTTCATTTTTTTGCTCGTCAGTGAAAAAAACGTGTCCTAATTTACTGAATAGAGTCCAGCTGTGTGCAGTTTGGGTAAAAACAATTGGCCCGGTTAAAGTCCAGAGCAAAGTTCAACTGAAAGGTTGTTAATGTTAACTGGATGGCAAACGTTGCAGTCTTTAGATGTGCAAAGTTGGTACGAACGCAACCTAAACGGTGTTTCATTTTATTACAGCCAACGGTTGTTAGAAAGAAAACTATTGAATTCTTGTCATTATTTACAGTAAACGTTGGCCTATCATAAAATCTCAATAAAATACACAAGATTGTGGTTGTAATGGAAGGAAATGTAAAAAACTACAAAGAGTGGTAATGAGTGTTGAAAAGATCACTTGCAGGAGAAATGATAGACTAAAAATATACTTCTGAATAGTCCTTGAAGCAAACAACTTTAGCATAATGACACACTTTTCACTTTTTGCATCTGGAATACTTGGAAAAAGGGTAAAATTCTAGCTAGGCACATATATCAAACTATACGTGGCTTAAACTTTCAGTGTTTTAATTTTATTTTTTCAACCACTGGTATAGACTGAAATCCTTCAGTCCAGGAACATTTTATTAAAAATTTCCTTGAATGAGTCAAGCTCTCCTGCCGAGCCGATTCTTGGAGGCACTTTACAGAAATGCCAAGCTGCAGCTTGCAGATCTGGTACAGTACGTTCAGGTGGAGACTAATTTTCCCCCCCGGCTTTAATGTGTTCCAGATGCTCCAAGGGCAAACAGAAAAGGTTAAAAGAACGAGGTGGACTGCTCTGATGATGCCGAGCTCGTTGTTCTGTTTCCGAGCTATCAGCTTCTCGTTGAGCCGCTTAAAAAATCAAATCAAATCTGCGGCTAGTCAACGAAGGTGACTCGACGTTACAGAGAAGGTAAGGAAATCCAGATGTTTCTGTCCAAACTCGAGGCCTGGGTGGGAAGGTAATGTTTCTGGTAATGGGATGCAACTGGAGGTGATGTCACCTTTTACGGCACGCTCCAAAAGAAGCCGTCATCAAGTTCCCCCTGAAACGCCGGGGCTCGCGGAGGAACGAACGAAATCTAAATCTGACGCATAAATCACCGCGGGAATTAAGAGTGTTGATAGCTGAGTTAGAAAGCGTTTTCAGACCAATTAAGTTTATTCTTTACACACTCCTCCGACGCTCCGAGAGTGTTAGGGAAAAGCTAAAAAGGGGTTTAATGGTAGGGAAATTACAGCTTGGAGAAACTTCCAGAAACCCTTGAGGTGATGCCAGCTAACCGTGCACGGAAGAGGGGCGGGTGGGTGGGGGTGAGGTATGAAGAAACCGGGCACGAGCGCCCTCTCAGACGCTTTTTCCATCAGACGCAGCTGAATCCCCGGGACCAGTTGACAACTTCTTTCCCAAGGTGGCTGAAACGGATCCATCGCACTGCGTTCCGAATAAAAAAAAAGAAGGAAAGCCGAAGAAGTCTGGAAGCAGAGTTTAGTTTATTCGAACTTCATGGGGAAATGTCCAGCTCCTTTCAAATCTAGTCATAGTTGACAAATGCTCTCGAAAAACTGGAAACTTTAATGAATCAACCACAACCTTTATTGGCCTTTTATGTGACAAGCCACAATAACATAGTGGACAAATGTGAAGCGAAAAAAGCAACAAAACAGTTTTCTGAAAATTCTCCAAGTAAGAATCTGAAAAGTGTGGCCTAGAGGCAGTGGTGCCCGCAGAAGGGGGGGGGGAGGAGAAGGGCCCATATCTCCCTCTTTATAAATACTAAAATACTGTCCAACCCATTTGGCCCCCCAGAGAGTCATGTTCATATCATAGAAAGGCAGATAGTCATCTGAAGACATATGTAGTGATACATGTTTACTCACTATGAAATGTGAAAATGTATGTCTTCAAAAATTTGTTACAGAAATTCTTACAGTCTCACACCAAGCATCTGTTTCCAGCTTTTTTATATTCAGGAAGGTTTGAAAGAAGCCATTTGCTTCAAACTTAATTTAGAAACGTTAACCATGAACTGCTAAATGCCTCAGTGGAAGGATAATCCATTACTGCAATAAGTAGGCTACATACTACCTCGGTTTTATCCAAACGTCCATCATGGTGTTTTTGTTGAGCTAAATTTGCCTCCGAGTTCATTACGTTGACTCTCCTCATTAATGTTTTCACTTGCGTTTGTGACTCTGCGTAGTTGACCGAAGTACAAGACCATGTAACGCACTGCTCTGAACTAAGAGAGGCTTCGCCACCTCTACCAAAGGAAAACATTCCCTCAGCCTGGTGCTGCCACCATGTTTCACTATGGGATTGGTGTGCTCAGAAAAAACACAGAGTGCTAATTTCCTTGCCTCATATTCACTAGTGTTATCCAAAGAATCTCTTGAGTCCTTTCTTTCTTTATTTCCATAACATCCGAGTGTCCCTAGCAACTTTGAGTCTTCTTAAAGCAATAGCCTAGACCTCAGAGTAAGTAGTCTGTCTTGCAGCCTTAGGAGACACATGGTAAAAGCATCATGCATTAAAGTGGCAGCAGATGTCTATAAAAGAAAAAAAAGGACATAGTGTTAGGATTCAGAGTCTGTATGAATAGAAGCGCTACTCTGCTCTTCCCTCCAGGAGCAAACCTCAGTCTGCCTTAATGAAAAATCATTCTGTGCTCCTTCAGAAACATGTTGTTGGGCCCCAAGAGCACCACAACTGTCTGTATCAACTGTCTGATTGCAAACATGCATCACCCAACTCAGATTTTCCTCACATTCCTGAGTGATCCTGCCTGATGTATGGCTATATGATGTGTATAAAGTATATGATCTGTTTCATACGGCTGCTACTTTTTTGTCAACCGGACTATCTTGCCCTCCAGGCTGACACCGCTGATGTTGTTTTGATTCTTGGGACAGAGGGCTTCCATCTTTAGTGTCTGAAGGAAACGAAAGGCAGCAGACGGTCGAATCCGCACCACGGTTGAGTGTGGTAATCTCATCTCCCGCTTATCACCAATGTCACAAGGCCAAAAGCTCACGCTGAAATGTTTCTGTGGATCCATCTTATCTAGACTGGAAGGGATGTCCAGCGCTGCACGTTTAGAATATTTCACGAGATGTTTTGTCCTCGTTCGATTGTTTGCAGAAATTCCTAAGATACTTTGTTTGTGAGCTGCTTCTTCTTCTTCTTTGTTTTTTTTTTTTTTAGAAATTCATTTAACTACTGGAGGAGCTAATCAAATTTCACAATTTTTGATAGGCGTTTGGGAGAATATATAAAGCGACACTTAAACCAATGCTGCCAGGACATGATGGTTCTAAAAACAGGGGTAGAAACCAGTTGCACTTCTCCTCCTGTGTCTTGAAGACGTTTCACTGCTCAGGCACACACCTTCTTTGCTTCTGAACTTGGCTGGAAGTAACAGGCTTACTTTAAGTTGTAGTCAGAACAATCTCACTAATAGGATTGTTAAAGTCACTAAAGCTCCTTCTCTGCTGTTAAGTCTCACTGTAGCCGGCTAATGTATGATTTGGTTAAGGCCAAAGTTGAGTTCGTCTCTGTTGGCAGTAGTTGGGAGGTTACAAGGTTCAAACAAAGTCATGCAAAAGTATTTGTATCACTTGAATCTTTTCCACATTGTTCCATGCTACAACCACAGGCCTATATTGTAGGGATTTTATGTGAAAGAAATTCAAAGTATTGGTATGTTTGTTGGTATGTCAGAATCCACCTTTGCATAATCTAATCTAAGCATAAATACAGTTGTTCTGCCAACTCCTTAAAAACATTTCAGAGTATTAATGAACAATTGGCATCATGAAGACTGAGGGGCACACCAGACATGTCAGGGATAAAACTACAAAAAAGTCTGAAGCAGAGTTGGGTAATAAAAAGACTTTTGGTAGATGTTCTAGTTCAATAAAACCAAAGTTAAACCTTGAGAACGCATGCATAGTGATATTTGTGGAGGGAATCTCACTGGAAAACACACCATACCATGATGGAACATGGCAGTTGCTTAGACAACAACATTTTCAGGTGATGCAGTAGCTCAATCAAAGTCCAAACCTAAATTCAACTGAGAATCTACGCCAAGACTTGAGAACTAATGTCTACAGCAGTGGTTCTTAACCTTTTTTGAGGTACCGAACCCCCCAGTTGCATATGCGCATTCATTGAACCCTTCTTATTCCAACCCCCCCGACACAAAATAATTTGCGGTATTCTGATTTAGTATTGTAATTATATTAGCTGTGTTACCCCCCCCCCCACCACTAGAGGCAGTAGCAACCCCGAAAAGATGCGACTAAGGAGCAGAATTAGACTATAGAATTTGGTAAAAACCTTGAGCTTTGCTGGAGTAATTAAAGACACAAGTTTAAATCCATGCTGAGAGAGGAGCTCCTTTAATCAGTGCTCCTCCGCAGCACTGATTAGCTAAGCAATGTAACGTGATCCTTTGCAGCAAGTGATGGCAAAGCGGGGTGTCATCACGACTTTACACAAGTGTGTCTTTACCTCCTCGGCAGAGGCTCCGCCGAACCCCTGAGACCGACTCATCGAACCCCTGGGGTTCGATCGAACCCAGGTTAAGAACCACTGGTCTACAGACTCTTTCCATTCTTTGACTGAGCTTTAGCTAATTTGAAGAGATGTATGGACAGCATTCTAATCTCTGGCTGTACAAAACTGGTAGAGGCATTGTCTAAAAGACTTTCAATGGTAACTGTAGCAAAAGTTGGTTTCTACAAATTATTAACTCTGAATATAAATGTAGACTACACAATTTTGGAAAACCAAAACCTTCTACTACCCCATAGTACAAGGGGTACATACCGTACCCATAGCACGGTATGTTTCTATTATTTTTCCATAATGCTCTCATACTGTTTACCATCTTTGTGGCAGCCAGATTGTTTTTGTGGCTACTTTTTTTCCACATTTGTTTCCTTGTCCACCCTCGGCATTCCTTCTGCATCTCACCTCCTCTTTACTCCCAATCACTCAATAAAACCGAGGGAAAGCTGACCCAGAATTCAGCCGGACTAGTTAGTCACTTCGGTTTCCTTAAAGAAACGTCTCTCACAGGGTCAGAGCTCTATTATGCCTGGCAGAGGTTCCAGGTTAAAAGAGCTGTTCTGCAACACATACGAGGCATGTTTTCCGTTAAGCATGCAAATACTGTGGGTCACGGTGCAACGATAGAAAATACATGTGTAGATGCTGGTTAGCATGGTTAGATAAAAGATGTACAGCAATGCCAGTTAAAACTTTGATCTATTTGCAAACGACTGAGCTCTGCAACATTAAAACATGGCTAGAACTGTAACTACATTAATCATAACTCTTTTTCTCTTCAGTGTTTCTGTCAGGTTTCTGGTGGTGCAGCTCTGCTGCCTTCAGGAGAATGGGACAACAGAGTATCGTCCATAAAACTTCACCCACATGGCATTTATTGTGCAAACCAGAGCTTTCAGTGGAAAAACAAAAGTTCCAGATCCTATTAATGCCATACAAATATGAGACAGAAACATGGATTATATCTTTATATAGACCTGTCTATTGATTTATAGATTAATAGTTTTACTGGACAGAAATTACAAAGAACACATCTGGTTCTTAATCAAATCCTAATGAGTCAAATTGAAAGTGTCATGGAGTCATCAGCCTCATGACATTAACACTGACATGAAAAATAATATTGAAGAAATAAATATATCAAATTTAATTAAAAACAGAAATAAGTGATAAGTTATTTACTGTTATGGTCTGTAAGATATATTTATTCTCAGTTCTAGATGTGGTCTCCACAAACCCATGGCACTTCAACAATATTATTTTACCTTTTATCTGGAAATAGTGTCTGTTTATTATTCCCATACAGTCCTCTGTATTAATTATTGATCAAAAGGTCTTGCCATACAAGTTTATTCCTCTGTATTTACTTTAGTTTCTTAGTTTATTCTTGCATTTTGTTCTTCATTCATTTCTATTTAGTTTCCTTTGATTAGTATTATCCTCTCTTGGTTTATTGCTATGTCCACTTTAGTTTCTGTCCTGTTGCTAGATTTATTTTATCGTTTATTGACGCTCACCACCAGAAATCTTCACTCATCACCTGCCGCGCCGCCTAATCGTCATGTGTTTCACATCATGTGTTGATTTTTCACTCTTCAGCGTCGGATTTTCTGTTTTTATGCCATAATTCACATCTAGTTTGTCGCCCCGTTTTATGTTCCGCTTCTCCTGTTTCAGAGTTTTGCGCAATGAACACGTCGTTTGTTTTCTTAACCCCCTAAGGTGCGCAGCGTTCGGGAAACGTATCGATGGGGAAAAACCTTTTAACTGACATAAACCTTTTAAAACAACAGAAACAATTTCTGTATTCTGATTATTGAAATTTAAAAGTGCTGTTGTACCGTTGTTCTATCACACCCGTTTCATACCGGACCGTTACAGCACCGGTGTTAACGCTATAAAATGAACGCTCTTTACCGTGATATCACCCATGGAGGGATTTCTTTATTTAAATGGGGTCATTTTTCAGAGGGATACAAAGTGAGGGTATGGTGATTTTAGTAATTACATGTTTATAAGAGAGATTTTCTGTTGTCCTTCCATGAAAGCGGGCCTTCAAAAGGAAATAAAACACTTTTTAATTTAAGTTGCTGCTTTGACATGATCACAGAACTGCCAAAACATATGCACAAAAATACCAGACAAAGTGAATCACAGCAACGTCATCAGCCGTTGTAACGCTGAACTGATGCGATGAAGCTACTAGAAGCAGGAGAGCAGAGCTGCGCCAAGAAGCTACAAACACTGAATAGAAGAAGAGTTGCCATTGATACAGTTGCAGCCAAGCATGATTTATTGTTTACACAATACAGTTTTACCAAGTTGCTCAAAGTCTAAACTGGTATTGTTGTGCATTTAAGGTGTAAAGTTTACCTTCGACCAAACGCCCCCCCAAAGGAATCCCAGCGCCCCCCTTTTGTAAAAATGTCCGCCAGCGCCCCCTGCCGTCCTCTGAACACCCCCCGGGGGGCGGTACCGCCCACGTTGAGAACTGCTAATCTAATTGGTTCTGTGTAATGGAAACTTTACACAAGACGTACCTCAGCTAGTTCAATCTCAGGTGCTCTTGAGGGTAAAGGTCACATATCCACTGGTTACCTCCCCTTCTAATTTAATGTTTGCATTGACGTCGGTTCACTCAAGATAAAAAAAAAAAAGTATCTCTCTCATCAGCAGCCACTAAATCTACAAAAGTAGGACTTTGCAAATGTTTTGACCCTTTCCTTTGACGTGACATCACGGTCTTCAGAATGCAACCCACTCCGCCATGAAGGACGTCTAAACAACTGATGGGCTCCTGTAAAGCTTATCACAAAACTGACAATTGATATTCAATCAACAAGTTGCGTGTTGCCTGGTCGGCTGCACAAACAGACAAGGATGTAAACCAACCTTGTAAATTTATTGTGAACCTTTTGATGAGGAAGATGACGGCGATGAATAGCAGCCAATTGTAAGGACTGACAACATTCGGTGTATTCGTGGATTTGCAGCAAACACTTTTTACAAGGTAAAAAGATTAACATTTGTACGCTTGATAAGGAAGCAAGACTAGAAAGATGCAATCAATTATTGCCTTATGGAAAAGGTGCGCGCCTGCTCAGTTGTAATCCTGGAGAAAATGACTCACCGTTAAATCATGTAGCCTAGCATGTACCAAAGGAAAACAAAAATCTGGTTAGCATCTACACTTTTGTATGCTTTTAAGTCTACTCTGGTGTAAGAGGATGTGGTGGTATAAATCATGTGGCGTGAATTCAAGTGAAGTTGGTGATCAAATTGACAGAAGTTGCAGTTCGGCTTACAAGCTAGCTACTTTCAACTTTTGTAAATAGTGCCGTGTATGAGCCCCAACCAGGTGGGTTATGTTCACAGACAAATTAGTTCGACTTGAACGAGTAGAAACCGTGGCTGTACTGGCAAAAACAACTCAGGAAAACAATCTCTGTTGCTCTGTCCATTAATCTATGTGACGTCTGTCAGGGCGCCTCAACGTGATGATGTAGTAAGCGCTGAAACTTTTCCCATTCTGTTGTGTTGTTAGCACAAACTTAAATGTATTTTATTGGATTTTTATGTGATAGACCAACAGAAAATAGTACATAATGGTGGAGTATGCCTTGTCTTTACACAAGTAGGGACTGAAATTTAGACCCATTCCTCTTTTGCACAATAAAATTTAATAAGGTTTAATTCAGTTTTAGTCAGTCTTCATATTCTGAGTGGATTGAGGTTTGGATTTCGACTGAAATGCTGATGAAATAAAGTGTATGCTTGAAACATGAAACACAAAAGCATAAAGCGTACGGACACTCCTGCAAGGTGATGTTTGCTCCAATCCCATGAAATCCTTAAATCGATAATTGAAAATGAGTTTTTATAAGAGCAAACTATATCATTTCTTAACATTTTATTTCACTCAGCCTGGCTGAGGAAGCAGATTCCAGTGGGCTGGACACAACATGCTTCCACATTCTTCTAAAAAAGTCATTATGTGGTGTGGGAGAGAGAGAGCACCCGTGTGCAGAATTTATAGGAGGCAGCTGGACAGAAAACTGAAGTGTCTGACCCAAAACAAAAGTTTTTAAGAAAGAGGACAACCAAGGACAGCAAAATCCACAGAATGAAACAGGAACAGTAAATAAGAGGAAGACCGAACACAATGATATGGAAGTGATTTAATGAACTGCGGCTGAAATTGGACACAGAAGTAGTGTGACATAGTGTACTTCATTGAGAAGTGCTGCTAATGTTTTTGTAATACTTTAACATGGCTGGGTTTTTACTGGAGGAACTAGAAGTGACATCAGCTCATTGTGGCAATATTATGTAACATTATAGGTGGGAGTAGATGGTGGATTTGTTGAGGTTATGTTTTATTCTCTGATGGAAACGGTCACACACCAGTTACAGTATTATTCCTTTGAGGGCAAGTCGCGGTTATCCAAGTGAAAAATGCATCCATGCAAACTTATGTTTGGTCCAAATTTTGTTTTGGCCTTAAAAAATGCACGCCTCCTTGCTTTAAACCAAACCTCAAAAGCTGAGGGCTCAGGGCTGTGAAGCTTTTCCTACCACTGAAATGTTCACATTGTTTCAAGTCCAAACTACAAAGTTCAGCATATTTTTTCGTCTTTTTTAATTATCTTTTTAATCAAAAAGGCTATTTAACGTTAGTCATATCTTATGTAGCTGCAACAAAAAACAGAAGAAAAATTGAGTCAGAACTTTGCACATGAACCCAGATGCTTACTAATCTTTATGTTGTTGTCTCCATGTACAAACCAAACCAAACCAACTTTATTTATAAAGGACTTTAAAACAACCACAGCTGATACAAAGTGCTGTACATTAAAACACAACATAATAAAATAAAAAAATAAAAAATAAAAAATAAAAACTTACAGTTTAAAAACAAACACAATTTAAAACTAGATCCCGCTGGTGTTGAAAGCCAAGTAAAATAGATGGGTTTTAAGACGAACTTTAAAAGTGGATAGTGAAGGGGCCTCTCTGACCTGCAACGGCAAGTCATTCCATAATGACCCCTCTGAGCTTCCTTCTGGATCTTGGTACCTCCAAGAGCAGCTGATCTGCTGACCTGAGTGACCGATAGGGTATGTAGGGGTGAAGAAGCTCAGAGAGGTAAGCCGGGGCAAGATTATGCAGTGATTTAAAAACAAACATAAGAATTTTAAAATGAATCCTAAAATATACAGGCAGCCAGTGAAGTGAGGCCAGGACAGGGGTCACATGTTCTCTCTTTCGAGTTCCTGTCAGAAGTCGTGCAGCAGCATTCTGAACCAGCTGCAGACGTGAGAGCAGCGACTGACTAACTCCCAGATAAAGGGAGTTGCAGTAATCCAACCGAGTCTAAATAAAAGCGACAACATGGAGATTAGAATCTGAAATTGAAAGAAGAGAAGTAGAGGAAACATAAACTGCATTTCCTTTTACAAATGGGTGCAAATCTTTGTCAATATTTTGCAAATATAAAAAACCCCACAAAATTTCCCAGTTATAATGTTTCCGTTAAATTAAATTCATAAGCTTGCTCATGCAATAAGTGACAAAAGTCATGGATGTGACGGATGTAAACCGTTATATATATTAATAATTCAGTCATGACGTTGGCGCTCATCAGCCATCAGCCAATCACAAAAGACATCAACGTCTTATTCAGGTGTTGGAGCGACAAGCCTCGTATACTTGGGAATGGCTATGTATGCAGTGTTTTGGGAAATCGTACTCGGTAGTTTTACAGAAAAGCTGTGGATTCAAAACGTTTGAATGACGCTCTACTTTTTATAAACTGTGCCATGCTGAGAGAACTCTAGTGGAGCCTGCTGCACATCGTCCAAAAAAACCCAATCTATCAGCCTCCTCTCACTTCCTGTCATCTTCTTCATGGTTTTCGGCTGTAGTGACAGTCAGTTGTTGATCATATGAGCTGTCATGCAAAAGTGTTTCCATTGCAGTTTGGCAAAATGCATCCATCTCGATGCGGCTGAAAAATCACCTCATCCTGGTGGAAAAGCTTATCAGGTTTTTTCGAATTTGGCGTGTTTCCATTAAGCAAATTTATTTTCATACTTTCAATTTGCACAATTTTTTATGGTTAATGGAAACGCAGCTATAGATAGCAATTTGAGAGGAGTAGGGGTAATATGACCCATTATTTGTTCCAGATTTAATAGATTCTCTCTTTCTGTATTCTTAAAGAGTCTCTTAGCTTTTCCATTTTGTAGATATCCAGAACAACTTGGAACCATTTGTGGATGGGTTTGGCTCAACCACGTCCTTCCAATCGCTTTCTTGCTAGCCTCTAAGAGCAATTTAAGCAATTTAATATCGTCTCTTTTTTGCCAGTCTTTTTACATGGCTGAAGTATAAATTGAAAATCACATTTGATTGGGTTTGCTGCTGATACTAGTCTGATACAATCCCAGAAAATGTGATAGTGGTTTGCCTTTGTCGAGCCATATTGCCTCCGTTTGCATCACTACGTTTACCTTTAGACTGAATCCTGAAATATTTTCTGGAAATCAGAACTTTCTGATGGTCACTTTAAATACAGATTGTTGTCCTTAAGTCACCTTATAACTAACCTATTTAGAAGACCAATTGGCTTATGTCTTGAGATGTTTCCACATAATCTGTTGTCATGACACCATCTACTTGGTGAAATTCTCCGTGCCCTCGTGCAGCAAAACACCCTCATAAAATCTCCAAAATTAAGGCCTTTGTCTTTGAGTGTTGTTGCAAACTGTGATCTTGTTTTGGTGCTGCTTTTAGACTAATTGCTTCTTCATCACTGAACGGCCTCTCAGGTCTTAGCAGTACAGGTTGGGTTTCACTGTGGATAATGAAATTCTCTTCTTCTGGTTTCTATCGGCATCTTCACAACTTCCTTTGCTTTTGTTTCACACCCAAATATGAAGGGATTTGTTATTGCGTATGCAGAGTATGTTGATATCTGTTTTCGACAGTGTGAAGTCCCAACATGATTTTTTTCTTCTGTTTCTTCTGTTACTGCGAGAAAAGAGGGTGTTCCACATTGCCTGACCAGTTTATGTTTTTTTTTAAATTGTTTGTGGTGAGAATAATTTACACAATGTTTGTCTGCTTGCTTTCATTAACTATAAAAACAATCTGGATCTCTGTGGTATTGCTTCGCTTTAAAATCAATAAAGCTTGCCTGCGGGTGTCGCAAGGATTATCTGTGAGGTTTCACCATTTTACATTTCAAGTTTGCCACGTAGCGAAAGCCTGTTCCTGCCGTAAAACTCAAGAGGTTTTAGTTTGCAAGTGACTCACATTAAAATTGCTGAAGGCTTTGGGAAAATAAAGAGAGCAGCTTATGTTTAAATGAGGCAAACTACAAGACCTATTAACAAATCCTACAGGGTCACTGTGTCTCTGTGTCATCACTTGGGATCGGCAGAGGTTGTTGTTGTAATCTGAGCATTTCTGTATCTTTATAAATCTGTCGGCACTCGCACCACTGAGCTGCTTTAAATCGTCTTCTGACTTTGGCGCATTTTCAGACTTGTGCAAGGAATTAACCGGGACTGGAGTGATGCAAGACACCAAGCCGTACTGAATGAAAGGAAAGATCAAATCTGAGTTTATATATATATATATATGTGTGTGTGTGTGTGTGTGTGTGTGTGTGTGTGTGTGTGTGTGTGTGTGTGTGTATGTATGTATGTATGTATGTATGTATGTATGTATGTATGTATGTATGTATGTATGTATGTATGTATGTATGTATGTATGTATGTATGTATGTATGTATGTATGTATGTATGTATGTATGTATGTATGTATGTATGTTCAATGTGTACTTAAAACAGCATTATTGATATCGGTGTTCTCCAAATGCATTACTACAAACTAGAAGCTAAATGGAGTTAATAGGGAACAAAATTGAAAAAAGAACAAAAAAAGTTTTCTTTGGTCAAAATTGTTAAACTGTATTCTTGTAGTTTAACAACAAGAATACAGTTTCTTGTTGTTAAACTAGATACATTCCAGTCATGTCAGACTGGAAAGAATCCAGTCTGACATGATTTTGAACTAATTTTAATGCAATGAAGAATGGGGGGAAAAAGTTTCAGTTTTATATGTGCAGAGCTGGTGCAGACATACCCCAAAAGACTTGCTTGGGGCAATTCAGCAAAACGTGGTTTTGAAGTATTAACTCATTTGAACACATATTCAGCTTTTTCAGGTTTGAAAAAAGAAAAAAGTGTACTTTCTTCCCAAGTTATGTGCTGCAGGCTAGGAGCACAAACCGGCGTCGTCACAGATTCTTCCACCTAGCAGCTGTTAGATTTTGTTAACCATCACTGCTCCCAACAAACTTAAACTGATTGAAGTATTTATATCCTTTAGTGGTATGTGCACAGTTTATCCATATTCTTGTAAACTTTGCATTTTATTCACGTTAGCTGCTTTTTTCTTTGAATGGGTGATGTAAATTTGCTCTTCCTGTGCAGTCTCTTGTTAGGTTTGTCCGTCTCGTTGCAAGTAGTCACAACATGTTTGAGTAGCTCCAGCTTGGCTCTGATTTGTCCTTTTTGTAGACATTTGTTTATAATTTTTTGGGTCGAGGCATTGCATGTCTGAATAATTATTCCCTCCTGAATTTGGACGCAGTGCAGATGAAAGGAATTGGCTCTTCCTTTTTTACATTTGGACAGTTTTAATGTGTAAATGTGGAAACTATTAATCTTAATTCTAGAGCATTGGGACACAGTTATTGGCATGAACTATAAATGCTCTACATTCTTAGGATTTTTCTCAATTTCTTTTGAAGTGTTCTGTTTACATCGTTTATAATGGTTAGAATTAGATCTAGAGTCGTGAATATTTGTTGTAATGTTAAGTCTAAATAATCCTTTAAAACCCATATTGTGTTGACATTTAGCATTCAGTACTTTGCAAAAACTAGAGTGAAAATGACATTGTACAAACATACCAAACAATAAGAAATGGCATCTTGGATACTCAATAAAGAAACAAGAGAGCAAAAAAACAAAAAAAAACAAAACCCACACACAAGCTTTAAATCTGGAAGAAACTAACCCATTATCAGTGACATCATTAGAAGGTAGAAGACCATATGGTTTGGTTTTTTGGGTTTCCATTTGCATTTCCATTGACCATATCATTGCGCAGTTTGACATTTCGAGAATAGATTTGCTTCAGAGAAAACATGGCAATTTCGAAGAAAATAGTTTTTGATAAACACAAGTTTTTTTTTTATTTTATCAAAAGCATTGGACTTTTAAGTATTTAATGAGAACATTGCGATTGGAAAATTGTGTTTTTCGACATTAGCCAAATATCAACAAAGTTTTGCGCACATTTGTAATGCCGATGCAGCATGTGTGGCTAATTAACAACCCGTTCTTTTTAAAGAATGACATCTTGGAAATGAAACAAGCCTTTCATTTCCTTATCCAACCATTTGCTCCTGAGTCAGGATGATATTGAGGTCTGCTGCAGTCAGGGGAACAGAGTTTGTTTCCACTCCAGCAGAAGATGAGCCCAGCCAGCTCACGTTTCGGACTGGTGAAAAACGACAGGCGGATAAATCATCAAATGTTGAGTCCTATTCTTTTGGACAGACTTTTCATCAACTTCAACAATGCGAGATTGAATTGGTAACATTCAATCTCGCATTTTGGTTTTCTCATTGGATGATCATATTGGGGGAAATGCAGCTTTGTTCTGGTTTCGTAACAGCCGAAACTTTAAGCCGCAAAGTTGCCCTCAGGAGGAATTACAACATCCTCTAAAAAGGCAGTGAAAACAAAAAACTGTATTCCAACTGTATGACGTTACACGCATGTCGCTATTTCATCACATCTTTTTTTCTGAGGCGGCTTTAAAAGCATGCTACTCGTTTTGTTTCCGGATCCACAGCCAGGCAGCAAAAGTTCCCTCCGGAGACAACATCCATTTCCTCAAAACACAGAGCACATTCCTGAGACGCTGTGCGATCCATGTAAACGACACTCCTGCTTTGGGGAAATAAAGAAATGCTTTCTTTTTTAAAAAATCACACATTTGGAGCTGAGTGCTTCTTTTTTTCCACTTTTTTCCTTAGGTTTTATTCCCGCATTAATAACTGACTTATTTTCAATCTCCACTTTGGTAACGGTGTGTTCAGGGTAATAATACGATGTTCTATATACCGAACCTGGATGGATCTAGCTCCGCCTTTGAGGACAAAGCTCTTCCTAAGAGCTGCAGTTTCTGAGCTTCCCTCAGCTCCTTCAGACTAGCCAGCATCAATTAGCAAACAACTGGTGGAACTATGCATTTGCTGAGCTCATCTCCCAGAACACTGTTCTGGGAGATTTCCAAACCTTGATATGTTTTTTTTTTTAAACAAACTTTTTTTAAAACATCTCCATACTCTCATTCCTGCTCTGTTCACTCTGTTCCTATGTTCTGGTGTTGTTTTTGCTTCTCTAATGTCCTCCAACAAACCGCTGAGGCCTTCTCAGAACAGTTGCCTTTATTCAAAGTTGACTTTGACTAATTATGGGGAACTTCTGGATGCGGTTGCTCGCACCAGATTTAATTAAGGAGTACCGGGTCAAGTCATTTGGCCTTTTTTCTTTCACTTCAAAACAACACACAACTGTTTTTATTACTATTTTGTGTTTGTTGAATAGTAAAATATTTCAATAAAATACAATGTGCGATTCAATTCATTTGCCGGATGGTGGACCAGAATCGCCTCGAAGCCATACGGAAGTCTTTCGCCATGGCCTCTCCAAACTCCTCCCACGCCCGAGTTTTTGCCTCGGCGACCACCCGAGCCGCATGCCGCTTTGCCTGCCGGTACCCATCAGCTGCTTCTGGAGTCCCACAGGCCAAAAAGGCCCGATAGGACACCTTCTTCAGCTTGACAGCATCCCTCACCGAAGGTGTTCACCAATGGGTTCGAGTTCGGGTCCACCATCCGGCGTCTCAGGAGGGGGAAGCAGTGCAGCACCAACACTGTTTATAGTGGGGATGGTGTGCTGCTGACCTCAACTCGGGACGTTGTGGGCCGGTGGGTGGAATACTTCGAAGACCTCCTCAATCCCACCAACATGCCTTCTGTTGAGGAAGCTGAGCCTGGGGACTCTGGGTTGGGCTCTCCAGTCTCTGGGGTCGAGGTTGCCGAGGTGGTCAAAAAGCACCTTGGTGGCAGGGCCCCGGGGGTGGATGAGATCCGCCCGGAGTTCCTTAAGGCTCTGGATGTTGTAGGGTTGTGTTGGCCCACGCGACTCTGCAATATCGCATGAGCATCGGGGGCAGTTCACCTGGATTGGCAGACTGGGGTGGTGGTCCCCCTGTTTAAAAAGGGGGACCGGAGGGTGTGCTCCAATTACAGGGTGGGTCACACTCTTAAGCCTCCCTGGTAATGTCTATTCAGGGGTCCTGGAGAGGAGGGTCCGTCGGATTGTTGAACCTCGGATTCAGGAAGAGCAGTGTGGTTTTCGTCCTGGTCGTGGAACACTGGACCAGCTCTACACCCTCAGCAGGGTCCTGGAGAGTGCGTGGGAGTTCGCCCAACCAGTCTACATGTGTTTTGTGGACTTGGAGAAGGCGTTCAACCGTGTCAACACCTCGGCTGTGCCGAGGTGTTGAGGGGATCCGTTTTGGTGGCCTTAGGATTGCATCTCTGCTTTTTGCGGATGATGTGGTCCTGTTGGCTTCATCAGATCGTGATCTGCAGCTCTCGCTGGAGCGGTTCGCGGCCAAGTGTGAAGCCGCCGGGATGAGGCTCAGTGCCTCCAAATCCGAGGCCATGGTCTTGAGCCGGAAAAGGGTAGAGTGCCTTCTCCAGGTCAGGGGGGTCGTCCTGCCTCAAGTGGAGGAGTTTAAGTATCTGGGGATCTTGTTCACGAATGAGGAAAGAAGGGAAGAAGGGAGCGGGAGATCGAGAGGCAGATTGGGGCAGCGTCTGCCGTGAAGCGGGTGCTGTACCGGTCCGTCGTGGTGAAAAGAGAGCTGAGTCAAAAAGTGAAGCTCTCGATTTACCGGTCGATCTACGTTCCCACCCTCATCTATGGTCATGAGCTTTGGGTCATGACTGAAAGAACGAGATCACGGGTACAAGCGGCCGAAATGGGTTTCCTCCGCAGGGTGGCTGGGCTCTCCCTTAGAGATGGGGTGAGAAGCTCGGTCATCCGGGAGGGACTCAGAGTAGAGCCGCTGCTCCTCCACGTCGAGAGGAGCCAGTTGAGGTGGCTCGGGCATCTGGTCAGGATGCCTCCTGGACGCCTCCCTGGTGAGGTGTACCGGGCACATCCCACCGGGAGGAGGCCTCGGGGAAGACCCAGGACACGCTGGAGGGACTTTGTCTCTCGGCTGGCCTGGGAACGCCTTAGGATTCCCCCGGAGGAGCTGGAAGAAGTGGCTGGGGAGAGGGTAGTCTGGGCCTCCCTTTTGAAGCTGATGCCCCTGCGACCCGACCCCGGATAAGCGGAAGAAAATGGATGGATGGATTCAATTCATTAAAAAAAAAAATGCTTGTTACAGTTGTCATCACTCGACGTCCTCCCGGTGCGCTTTAATCCGTATACTGTAGCTTTGTTTGAGTATCTGAACCGGGGAAAATGTTTGACACTGAAAATTAGAAGCTAGGATGGATAAGACGACTACAGCAGGAACAACTCGTGTCAAACCAGTTTGTGCTGAAACCAAAAAGCTGTCAGCTGCCTCAAGAGGCGACTGTAAAAGCTCAATATCAAGACTGTAGAGACAATCTTTCATAGTAACATGTCCTGGATTACAATATCATTTTCAGCAAGCACTGCTAATCCACCTCATTAGCTTTTGCTGCTCCTCTTTAAATCTCTGACCGTATTTTTCGAAAGCTGAGCAAGAGAAATGTTGGGAGTAGGTTATAAGATCGTTTCATATTTTTATGGATGCTTTGCAACTTTGGAGATGTGCTTTGCAACCATTGTTGGGTAGCCTTTGATATGCTGGTTACCGACTTCCGGTTGTAAAAACAATATCTTGTTGCCACGGTTACGGATCATAACAACAGTCCAAAAGTAAAAAGGCAAGAACGAAAACATTTGTGACCTGCAAGGTATTCAAAACTAGAGAGAATAATTGTGCAAAAGAGTAATACCTCTGCAAAAACAACAAGAACAAACAAATCAGACCTAACATAAGGGAGCTGCAATTATGGAAAAAAATGTGTTGTACCATCTAAAAATGAAAAATAAAAGTTAAGCTGCTATGAATGATATGATTCCACAGATTAGTAAAACATACTGTTCCAATAAACGGCCAACTATGTCAGCTGTGCATGCATTCTTTGGTCACATTGTCTCATTCAAAGTTCCCACTTGACCAAAGACGAACGAGCACCAGAGCGCAGAGATTAAAGAGCCAAAGCATGACTCAGGCTTTGTTTTTCCACCAGCACACACATCTGTGGTCAGTGATTCACAGCAATATCACAGTTTGTGCTGCTTAATGTTTCCAGAGAAGCTTACTTTTATCGCCCAACCCATAGCGATAATCTTGTGGCTCAGATATCTTCACCAGAAATAAGTCCCTCTCTGAGCAAAAAAAGAAAAAAGCCATTCCTAAACACGTGGGAGAAAAAAAAAAAATCTGTCGGGCCCCGGTGTGCAGTTAAACTGATCAGGCTGGTCGAAAATGACATTTTCATGAAGATTGAGTCAGATATTTTCCTATTTCCACTGCAGCTTATTTAAAGGAGGTTAATGTAGAATTCACACCAATTTTTTTTCTCATTTTTAGGTCAACTTAGGAGAAAATAGATCAACATCAAATAAGTAAAGCAGATGCATAGAAATAAAACCCATAAACCATCATTACAAAGCTTCTCTTATCAATAAGATAAGATATTTAGCTCTTTTTATTTGCAACTGTGAGATGATAAAAGATAAATTAACCCCAATCAATCCATTCACACCTGAGCTCTCAGTGTGTTATAAGCTCCTCGTACTTCCCGCACTCTGTAGAACATTTTTCAAGGTCCGACGGCGTTCACAGGCCTCTACGGATGAATTTATAGAAAATAATAAATATTTAACTTAGTAGGGCAAAAACGGTGGGAAGCAGACAGCTCAATACTCATTTCCCTCGTGATCCATTTGAGATTTTTTTTTTTTTTTAACGCTTGCGCTGTTTTTAGAATCTGTAGAGACTCAAATAGAAGTACAAAAATGCACAAAATGTAAATTTTGCATGAATAGATTCCGTTTAATTACAAGAAGTGGAACATCTGTTTAGAAGTCACGAGGAAGTGTTTGACTTTGTGTTTGACAAGTTGTCCTGCAGCACTTTACATGTGACGTAAAAGCAGGAAAATACAAATTTTGGACAAACATCATCAGAGATTCCCCACAAATGGCGAATGCAAAGCTGCCGGCGGTCATCTGTCCGCATCCCGCCCTCTGCAAACGTTGGACGTGAAACATCGAGTAAAGGGAAACGGATAAGGAAGGGTTCTGCTCCTGTAGAGAGGCAGCGGACTCCTGCCAACAATATCTCCTTCCCAGGTAGTTGCTTGGGATTTCTTTGTGTCTCCCAATGTCCCTGCTTTCTCTCTGGAGCCGGGCACTCTTTTTACGGTTTGACACAAAACTCTGAACAGCTATTATCAGCAAAAGAGGAAACCCAGCGAAACAAACAATGAAAATATACACCCACTTTGTCAACAAGCCTCCAAGCCACATTCCTGGTGTCTCATGAGTCAAGAGGTCTCTCAGGAGGAGTCAAAGAGTAAAATAAGTTCTCATGAAAAGTGAACGAGTCAAAATGAAACAGAAAGTTTGGTGCATGAAAACCTCCTTTCTGAAGTTCTATTCAGAAATGAATTTTTTTTTGTGACTATTTTATTATTCTTAATCAGTGAGAATGCATTCCATGCATTCTCACTTATAGTGTTTCTGTTTTTCTTTATCTTTATCAGTGAGAATGCATTCCATGCATTCTCACTATTGTTTTTCTGTTTTTCTTTATCTTTATTATTCTGTCTTCCGTACGTTTTTTGTCGCTTAACTACTTTCACTACGTTTCACTAATTGTACTAATTTATATATCAAAACGTTCAGCTCCTTCAGGAGAATGGTGCTATGACTTTTGGTAAACTTCACTATTGCACTTTTTGAAATAATTGCACTTTTGTGCAAATATTTTCCCCATAGAAATGAATGGTGGAATTGGGCAAACACTCTTGCTAATGACCTAATTATTGTATTCAGGTGTGCTGCAGCAGAGGCAGCAGAGAGTCCTCGAGGACTGGAGTTTGACACTCCTGCTCTAGTAACTGCCGTTTTTGAACTTTTTCTGCTCTTTGACAAACAAAATTATGCTGTTCATACATATTTCACTGTAGAGAAATATTTTATGCATTAAAATATAGCCACTAGTGTCTACTTTATGGAATTATTACCATCATTTCAACAGGATTTACTGTTTTCTGTTAAACTCCTCTGGAGTACAACCTTGTCACACTTTCTCCTATTCTTTCAATGTATTTTCTTCTTGTGCTCTGTTTTTATCTGTTTCTATGCATTCTGCTTGTCTACTTTTCTGTTTGCCTTCTGGTTTTACTATCTTTTAAGATCTTCTACAATCTTTAATCAATTTTATAAATTCATATATCAAACATTTCTACTTCTTCTGACCCTTTTTGCTCGTGCTCTTTTTTACCTCTTCAAATATTTCTGGTTTACTGTTTCCACTAATTTTTATACTTATTACTGTTTCACTATTCAATTGTTTCAACTATTTCTGAGATTGCACTAATTTCCTGTTGTTTCAATTATGCTCTTTCTTAAACTCTGTTTCACTTTTTGACTTTTTCAAATAATTCAGGTTGCACACAAACTCCTGCTTCTGCTGAATTCTGCTATAATTTATATATTATATAATTTATATAATTTATACAGTATAATTCACTATTAAATATATTAATATAGTATATTCACTATTCAATTGTTTCAACTATTTCTGGGATTGCACCAATTGACTTTTGTGCTAATTGTGCTCTTTCTCAAGTTCTGTTTCACTTTTTGTCTTTTTCAAATAAATCATGTTGCACACAAACTTCTGCTTCTTTAGCTGAATTCTGGTATACCTTTGCTAAGTTTCACTAATATAGATAGATAGATAGATAGATAGATAGATAGATAGATAGTGTTGTTGTCCTCCGTCCCTGCGCCACCGCCAGCTACCACCAGAGGGGGTTTCCCCAGCTACCTTCTGACGCCCCACCCCGCGGGTGTGTCACCACGCACCTGCAGGTCATCCGATCATCACCAGGAGCTTAAGAGGAGCCGCCTAACAACACTTCCTCGCCAGAGTGTTGACCTTCGCGGTAACAGAGATCAGTAAGAAAGCCTTATATTGTTAATCCTGCGTGTTCTAACGCCTCCATCTCCTCACCCCAGGTTCCATCAAGTCTGAGAGCCGGATCGAGTCCATGACCAACCAAGCCCGTCAGCTGGATCCGGGTTTCCCCGACGAGCACCATCGAGTCGGTCTCTCTCTCCCTCAGCTCCCCGGACTGACATCATTCTGGCTCCTGCCCCCGCAGCTCCGACGTTTCTGCCCAGCCTCCAGTTCATAGTTTTCCCTCGCTCGAGTTCATTGATATGGTGTAAATGAAGCTTTGTATAATTTATGGGCACAACCTCTGCCGCAAATCGGAACTGCCATTTGTTTACATGTTAGCAACTCGCTAACATGCTAGCTCCCTGTTATCAAACAGGATGCCTGTTGTATGTATTTAATATACTGTGTTTTTATTGTCACCAACTGTGTGTGTAATGTGATTCGTGTGCTGAGGAGTGATCAGAAACGCAGAGAACAGATTCGAGGTGAGGCAGGCAGTTCTCGTGCCTTATGGCTGTGGGCGCTCATTGTGACTCCACAACTGCAGAGTAAGATACGGTAACAGCGAGCTAGCCATACAGTAGCTGCGCTGATGCAGAGAACGAGACAGACGTGGTTTTCAGTTGTACTTTAACGGTTTCACACTTTGTGGAAAGTGTGAAACTTTCAGCACAAAAGGTTCATAGCCTCACCAGCTATGCACCTAAACGCACATCACTGACTAATTGCACACACATCTATATATATATATATCTCTATCTATCTATCATAGCTTCATTATTTTTTAACTAGTCTGCTTTTCTGCATGCCTTATTTCTGTTGATTTTACTATCTTTTAGCTTGTCTACTCTTCTATGTCTTCTACTTCTATTTTATTCTTTTTCCTATGTTGCTATGTTTCACTCTGCCAACGGTTTCAACTATTTCTCGTTTTGTACCGACTTCCGCTTCTGCTAAATTTTTCCTTTTTGATTTGTTTCACTGTTCAACTGATCCAACTATTTTCTATTTCTTCTGATATCTTCTACTTCTTAAGCTTTTCTCCATTTTTCTTGCATTTCTGCAGCAGACATTCTGCAAATATGCATTCTCACGGCTGTTTCGCTAGGAACAGCTATTTTTCTAGTCAGTGAGAATGCATTCCATGCATTCTCACTATTGTTTTTCTGTTTTTCTTTATCTTTATTATTCTGTCTTCCGTACGTTTTTTGTCGCTTAACTACTTTCACTACGTTTCACTAATTGTACTAATTTATATATCAAAACGTTCAGCTCCTTCAGGAGAATGGTGCTATGACTTTTGGTAAACTTCACTATTGCACTTTTTGAAATAATTGCACTTTTGTGCAAATATTTTCCCCATAGAAATGAATGGTGGAATTCGGCAAACACTCTTGCTAATGACCTAATTATTGTATTCAGGTGTGCTGCAGCAGAGGCACTTCTAAAAGTCCTCGAGGACTGGAGTTTGACACTCCTGCTCTAGTAACTGCCGTTTTTGAACTTTTTCTGCTCTTTGACAAACAAAATTATGCTGTTCATACATATTTCACTGTAGAGAAATATTTTATGCATTAAAATATAGCCACTAGTGTCTACTTTATGGAATTATTACCATCATTTCAACAGGTTTTACTGTTTTCTGTTAAACTCCTCTGGAGTACAACCTTGTCACACTTTCTCCTATTCTTTCAATGTATTTTCTTCTTGTGCTCTGTTTTTATCTGTTTCTATGCATTCTGCTTGTCTACTTTTCTCTTTGCCTTCTGGTTTTACTATCTTTTAAGATCTTCTACAATCTTTAATCAATTTTATAAATTCATATATCAAACATTTCTACTTCTTCTGACCCTTTTTGCTTTTGCTCTTCTTTACTTCTTCAAATATTTCTGGTTTACTGTTTCCACTAATTTTTTATACTTATTACTGTTTCACTATTCAATTGTTTCAACTATTTCTGGGATTGCACTAATTTCCTGTTGTTTCAATTATGCTCTTTCTTAAACTCTGTTTCACTTTTTGACTTTTTCAAATAATTCAGGTTGCACACAAACTCCTGCTTCTGCTGAATTCTGCTATAATTTATATATTATATAATTTATATAATTTATACAGTATAATTCACTATTAAATATATTAATATAGTATATTCACTATTCAATTGTTTCAACTATTTCTGGGATTGCACTAATTGACTTTTGTGCTAATTGTGCTCTTTCTCAAGTTCTGTTTCACTTTTTGTCTTTTTCAAATAAATCGTGTTGCACACAAACTTCTGCTTCTTTAGCTGAATTCTGGTATACCTTTGCTAAGTTTCACTAATATAGATAGATAGATAGATAGATAGATAGATAGATAGATAGAGAGATAGAGATAGATAGATATAGATATATATATATAGATATAGATAGATAGATAGATAGATATAGATATATATATATAGATATAGATAGATAGAGATAGATATATATAGATATAGATAGATATAGATAGATAGAGATAGATAGATAGAGATATATATATATAGATATAGATAGATATAGATAGATAGATAGAGATAGATAGATAGATAGATAGATAGATATAGATAGATAGATAGATAGATAGATAGATAGATAGATAGATAGATAGATATAGATATATATATATAGATATAGATAGATAGAGATAGATATATATAGATATAGATAGATATAGATAGATAGAGATAGATAGATAGAGATATATATATATAGATATAGATAGATATAGATAGATAGATAGAGATAGATAGATAGATAGATAGATATATAGATATAGATAGATAGATAGATAGATAGATAGAGATAGATATAGATAGATAGAGATAGATATAGATAGATAGATATAGATAGATAGATATAGATATAGATAGATATAGATAGATAGATGATAGATGATAGATAGATAGAGATAGAGATAGATAGATATAGATAGATAGATATAGATATAGATAGATATAGATAGATAGATAGATAGATAGTTAGAGATATATATATAGAGATAGATAGATATAGTTAGATAGATAGATAGATAGATATAGATAGATAGAGAGAGAGAGATATATATAGATAGATAGATAGATATAGATAGATAGAGAGAGATAGATAGATAGAGAGAGATAGAGATAGATAGATAGATAGATAGATAGATAGATAGATAGATAGAGATAGATATAGATAGATAGAGATAGATATAGATAGATAGATATAGATATAGATATAGATAGATAGATGATAGATGATAGATAGATAGAGATAGATAGATATAGATAGATAGATATAGATATAGATAGATATAGATAGATAGATAGATAGTTAGAGATATATATATAGAGATAGATAGATA